>NC_026155.1:1688186-1716257 GCF_000512975.1 Sesamum indicum
AATATATTTAAACTAATGTACAAAATATTCTCCTCAAAACATTTAAACTATTTACGATATTTTTTTGAATGTCTAAAAATTAGTAAAGAATATTCCTAGTGTTGTTATCTCAAATATCATTTCTTTAAAGGAGAATATTTGTTGTTGTCATGACTTTTCAACTCCTCTATAAAGTGATGATGGTCATGGCTTTTCACCTTCAAGTGCATATAGAGTGCTCTAGTTTCCTGTTATAATGAAAGCTTTGCTTGAACACTATCAAACTCATCTCAAATAAACACATATTACACTAGTTTTTCTCACAGCATAATGACCAGGGTTAATCCATCAGGAGTTGTTTGCAAAATCAGGACATCTATCCCTAATTTCCCAATTTCCATCCCAGTAAGTGCAAGTATTTTTACACCAAAAAGTGGACACTGATTCATGATTAGGTGTTCATAAACTCTCGTTTTTATGAAGTAAGGAAGGCTAATACGCTTCACACTAGAAGCATTAATGGCCATGCCCTCACCTTGCAAGTGACTAAGTTAATCATATATGCAACGAAAGCTTCCTTGTCAATTTCTATCACCAATGTATAGAGATGCCATTTCGAAATATTTCACTTCTTCTTAATTCCTTACTTCTTGAGATGTCTTGAATATATCGCATTTTCTCCATTTGCCCTGTTCTTTTCAAGAACTTCACACCAAGAAGGATAATACGGGAAAGACTTAAATTGACAATATTCGTATATAGATCGACCTACAGTAAAAGTAAAGATAAATCATGAACTTGCTTTTCATAAATATATGTACTATTAAACTTTGCAAAAACTTAAATGTACCTTAGCATAGTTATCAAATACGAGTTCTCCGACAATAATCATGTTTGTAGTCTCATTCAACTAAAATATTTTTCTAGAAAGCATACTCATAATACAACCATAAGTTTTTTCTACACAGGTATTATCGAAGTGATGTGTGGATCAACCTTCAATCCATTATTTAGGCAACTCTTTGACTGAATCTATTTTAATGCACCCAAAAAACTTTTCCTAAACTCGTTATCAGTTTTCCACCCCTTACAAACTATTTTCTTTAGAGCAGGTAGTAATCACTACAAGAGAGCAGGCTATCAGAGACGGAAATCAAAGACGAAAATATATCCGTCAAAAGATTTAACCTTTCAAAGATGGATTTAACGACGGAAAACGTTTCCGTCTTAAAATTATAAAATAAATCTTTATATTAACTGAATTTTTTACGAATAGAAATTTTTGGGAAAAAATAAAAATATAAAAAGTATTCCGTCTTTGATTCCGTCTTTGACTTGATAATAAAACAAAAAATTTAAGACGGAATATTTCCGTCTTAGATTCTCAAAATCTAAGACGGAATTAAAGATGGATTCAAAAAAATATATTTTTTTTATTTCCGTCATTACTTCCATCTTTATTTCATATTTTTATAAATAAAAATTAAAAATAAATTTTGTTTTTTTTAATAATATTAAAAATTTATTTTTTTTAATAATATTATTTTTTAAAAATTATTATTGTTAGTAAAAATAAAATTAAACCTCAAAATCCCCAATTGCAAGTTTCCCCCATATTGCAGTCAGGTACGAAGCCCTTCTTCTTTTCACGCTAAAACTCTTCTTCTTTTCTCGCTGAAACTCTTCTTCTTTTCTCGTTGTGCCGCCGTCAACAACTCGCCGGTGTATTGCGCAGCTATTCGTGGGTTGCCGGTGGAGGAAAGAGCTATTCGAACAAAAAGGTTAGTTTTTCTTGAAGATTATGAGAAGAATGGGAAATACACTGGTGAGGCTTCCATGAACTAGTAATTTTCATTGTATTGTGCTTTTCATCATGAAAAGATCCACTACTTATTCAATTGAGTGCTGCATGCTAACATTTCTAAGAGTGAGCCGCGGCACAGATTTCTATGAGTGTTGGCTTTAAAAATATTAAAATGGTGTATTTAGGACTGGAGATATGTTGCAGAGATGTCGTAGTTGTCTGGATGAGATATGTTCTTTTGAAGGACTCAAATATGTACTTTTAACTGATCGAAATTCATGGATTTTGATTGCTGGCCATCCGAAAATAGGAGAAAGATTTACCAATTCCTATCATTAACTAATTATTTTTTATTGACCCTCCTGAAGTGGAAAGTAAGAGCTAAAGACTTTCATGCAAATTCTATTGACTGAGTCATTGATATGTGCAATGATTAAACTGATAGATAAACCGAGGAGTTTGACGTTGTACCATGTTTTTCCTTCACACAAAATGTGCTGGTCAGTGTTTGCTGCTGATATATGATAGTAGCAAGTTTCTTTTTTTTTTTTACTAATGTCAGAATCTTTCATTAAGCATTATATTCTACACCTTTGTGAGACACTGAGGGTTTTATTCCTGTCCCTATCCGTCCCTGTATAAGAATAATCTATCTCATACATCCTAGGTGTTATTTTGTTTCTTTTATGTGCAGTTATTTGCCATTTCTTTTCATATTTTCATTTTCTTTTTTCAGTGTGGCATAGCCCACCAGTCATGCACCCCATGGACATTGGTCGGGAATGCATCAGTATTTATTTCTTACTTCAACCACATTGCACGAATTAAAGAAATGTGACTATCGTCACAATTTTATTGGGCTCCCATTGTTACCTAGTTTTAGTTTCCCCATAAAAATCTTCCTTGATAAAGTGATGCCAGGATGTGCTACAGAGAAAGCACTGAATTAATGCAACCTCATGTGAATTCTTTTTCTGAATCATCTAAATATATTTTGTTTTCTATGAGCAATGGAGCATTTGATAAATCTTGAAGATTACTACTCATGGAAGTATGCTGAATTCTCAGGTTTTCCTTCTCTTGGTGTGTTGTTGCAAAAATTGGAGAATCCAGCTTTGCGGGCATGCTTAAATGTGCCAACTAATGAGGTCTTTCTCTTTTTATTTACTGGATTAGAAGGAATCCGCCGTTTTGTGTGTTTGACAGTTATATTTTGTGCTGCTGTTATTTGACACATTGACTTATATTGTGTTACCAAGAACTGATATTCTCATGGAGTGTGGTTATGGAATATTGTTTGATTTTAGTATTCTATATTTATTATTCTATATCAATATATGCCCTGAGATTGATTATCTATCTGGATTCTGGAAGTTTCAACTAATAGGTTTGGTGGATAAATATCTTGGATGCTAAGAGTAATTTGGCTATACTTTAATTAAGAGCTCTTGAGGCAATACGGGGTGCTTGCTTTGGCATTCAAGATGATGCTTTTGGATGTTATTATCTGGTGAAGCAAAATATTTGTTTGCATTGTTCACAAATGTAGCACACTCTGAGGTACAGATCTTAAGGTTGTTTGTCGTTCCTGCTGATAAATTTGCTCTTAATTTCAAAGCACTGTTAACTCAGCTCTTCTTCCACCTTTTCCCTTTGCTATTTGTTTGTTCTTTAGACTCCTCCATTGTGTCACTTTTTCTGGTAGCTCCTATTGTTACTGGCATGCCTGTCTGGCAGAGACAAGTTGATATGAGGCTATGTACTTAAAATTCTTGGTCCTTTATGGTAATTCTTTTTCCATCTCTTTTTTAACCGGGAAGAACAAAAAGAGCATAATTTGATACTTATGTTGGTAAATATCTTCTATCATTTTGGTTAACTCTGACTGTCATTTTGGTTTTTCGTTGCCAGATTGCTAAAGCAACTATTTTGCTGCTTTTTTCTTTGGTTGGCCTATTTTACGCCTCCTGATAGTCTCCTAATTTTCTGCAGGGTGTACTTGTGAGAAAGGTTGAACCAACTTCCCATGCCAATGCTGTGTTGAAGGAAGTATGGCTACCTTCAAACTTCTAGAGCTTTCCTTTGACCTTTTCTGACCTCAAATAACTGTCACTTACTTTAATGTGTTGGTACCACAATTTTTGATTTTTGTCCTTCATGATTCCCTTAATTTCTTGAAACATCTAACTTAAGTGTATTCATCAGCTTTTGATTCCTTGCTGTTCCTCTATGTATTCATCAATTTTTGTTTCCGATAAGATTGTCAAAAAGATATGCTTTCGGTCCTTTTGTTCCTCAATTGTATTTGCTTCTTCCTAAACCAATGACTAGTGAATTACTTTTCTGTTTTCAATCAGGAAGTATATGACACAAAATAGAAGCTCGGTGGTTTAAAACTGGAATTAGTGCTATTAATCGATCTTGTTTCAAATAAGAACTGGATAAAGCACTTAAATCTTGGATGCATGCTGGATTATGCACCCTTTGCCTTACTGCAGAATTGAAGGTTTATTAGATAAAACTCTGGATGTGAAAGTATTTTCTAATATTAAAGCAGCAACCTGCAGTAACATACATACAACTGTGTATAAAGGTTGGTATGCTTCAGTTTACCTCCAGAAACATTACGATAGAAGTTCTTCTAAAACAGCAAGATAGAACTACATTTAATAGGAGGAAAAAAAGAAGGTATAATGAAAAGCTAAACATGATAAAAGGGGTGAAAATGAGCAATGAAAGATAAACTGACATGAAAATACTCCACATGGTGGAATAGGTATTGATAGATGACTTGATAAATAATATACCTTAAACTACACAAATAGTATCTTAGTAAAATCCTACACAAGTTAAAGTACTCAGGTATGGATTTGGGCATAGTGGTATGCTTCAGTTTACCTCCAGAAACATTACGATAGAAGTTCTTCTAAAACAGCAAGATAGAACTACATTTAATAGGAGGAAAAAAAGAAGGTATAATGAAAAGCTAAACATGATAAAAGGGGTGAAAATGAGCAACGAAAGATAAGCTGACATGAAAATACTCCACATGGTGGAATAGGTATTGATAGATGACTTGATAAATAATATACCTTAAACTACACAAAAAGTTAATGTAAGTACCTTTTATAGTCTTTTTCTTTTCATTATTGTTTCACAAATATAATAAGTTAGATTCTCACTACATGATATTCTTTGTATGTCACAATATGTAGGAAGATTATATCGCAAAAATAGGTGGTAGTAACGAATCCATTGAGCATTCATTTGACATGCAGTCGTGGTGTGACGTAACCGGGGGGCCATCTAAAGGCCGGATATATGGATTTGGGCGTAGTCAATCTTCTGACAGATTTAGTAGAATTTCTGTTACTTCAACTCCTAAGGGATATGAAGAAAGATATAATGAGTTAACGAAAGTAATGGATGAAAAATATAATGAGTTAAGTATGAAAATGCAAGAAGAACTTTTAAGACGAGAAGCAGAAAGTAAAAAGATGCTAGAGCAGGCTCTTGAGGAGTCGCAGAAGAGGGAAGAAGATGCGAGAAAGAGAGAAGAAGATGCAAGGAGGAGGGAAGAAGATGCACAAAGAAGGGCGGTGGAGCTTGAAGAAATGGTACGCAAATTAATTCAAGAGGTGGGGTATACCAATCGCCGGTTTGCAAGTGGATCTGGACCCAATGAGCAACAAGATTTTGGTGCAAAGCGTTAGGTAATTTCTGATTTTGGTGCAAAATAAAGAGTATTGGAGTTTAAATAGTGATTATCCTTGTATTTAAGTAAAGAGGCAAACTCTTGAATGATGCGATGTTTCAAACATTTTTATGATTGTATTTGGTGTATAATTGTGAACATGAAGAATTGCAAGTCTTCTGGGTAAACAACGATAGTATTTAGTCTCATTTTATTTCAGCTTTGCTTAGAAAAATTAGGGATTGAAGTAAAAGGGAGCTTTATCTTCAGCTACAAAATTAAAGACGGATTCAGTGACAGAATCAGCCATAGAAATAATGACGGAATTAGTGACGGATTCAGTGACGGATTTAGAGAAAACAACATAAGACAATCTTTGCGACGGATTTTCAGACAGATCAACTACGGATTTAAAGACGGTTTGTCTAAGTTTGTTTGTTAAATGAGACAGATTTTAAGATGGATAATATTCCGTAAAAAATACAGTGACAGATTCAGCGACGGAATTAGCCATTGGGCTTTCAGCAACAGATTTTTTGATGGAATTTATCCGTCGCTAATAGTATTAGCGACGGAAATATAGGCTTCAGAGACGGATTTTTCCGTCTCAGAAAGTCTGTTTTCTTGTAGTGAATGATTCAATTACACTCCAAATTTTGTGTGATAATTTTTCATCTTTCCTTACCCCATGAAAGACGACATTGATGGACTCCATCATGTTCCATTGCAAATATTAACTTAGAAAAATGAACAAACAGATTTAATCAAATGTACACATAAAACATTTAAGCTAATTTACACATCAAACAGTTAAACTAATGTACACATCAAACATATGGAAATGTACAAAACAAACAACTAACTTTAAAAATCATCAAATCATACATCGGTTAACACACCATTAAGTTGATAATGAAAAAAGTTTTTTTAAGTTTAGTACCCAACAAAGATGAAACAAGAAACATGCAGGATCACATTTGACCCCTGCACTTATTATACATTGACTTAGCAAGATCATCTCTCCTTGTAGTTCAAACAGGATTAGAATCAACAGTGCCTAAGTATTCTACAATATCTTTATCCTTCTGGGAGGAAATTTCAGGAACCAAATGCTTCAGACGGATGAAGTTATGTGGAAGGCAACAAGCTATTATAATCATGTTTTGAGTTTTGATTGAACAAATGTAGGGTTAGGAATAGCCAACCAAGCTTTTTAGTATTCCAAGGTCTGTTCAATGTTGTGAGTACTCATATGTTTCATGGTTCTAGGACGCACCACGGCCTAGCTCCCATTCCTAATACCTTTTCATGATGCAAGAAATCTATCCTCATTTGTGTATCCACTATTGTAGAGGTATTAGCTACTTGTACAATAAGATCAACTCACAATTAGTAAGTTGGGAATGTAAAAATGCTAGAAGTTTAAGCTTTAAATTGTACATATTTACGTGTGCTGAGTGATGTGTACAATTATCACGAGGTATGTTCAAACTATTTGGCATCATCACCAAGTACTATACTATCAGTACTACCTTCCATCCCATCCAACCAAAATATATATGAATTTCATGTTTCTATCATAACACCCAGGATGTTAACTATTATCAACCCTTTATGTGTCTAATAACGACCCTTATCCTCACTTGGCATTTTGTTATACATTATGTACTGTCTAGAGCTCCTAGACAACACTACGTATACAAATTAGAATATTAATGTAATTATTAAACTAAACGAATTATTACATACTTAATGAATAATTGCCTCAAAACAATAGAGTTACCTCAAACCATCTCCATCTAGGTAATGTGTTCTCTACTGTCGCAAAAGAAGTTGATAGCAATATAGGATGGATTCTCAAAACCGCATTCAGAACATGAAAATTACGACCAACTGTTTGTGTGAATCTAATGAAATCATACTTAATTGTATGATTCACTTTGTGGTGCGAAAGGACCCTAAGAAAAAATGTTATTTGTTTGAAAACAGTGACATCTTTGTATCTAATAAATCGCCCATATGTTGTAAGATACGGCACAATCTACTGAATGCATTAGGACTCATTAGCAGATTATGTACACATAAGACATCACTTATTTCAATTACCTTCTCATTACACTTACTTGTTGAGGAACTTACTTTTGTAAACTATTTGTAAAACTCCTCCTCAATAAAATTATCAATTTGGACCCTCCAATTTCGATGAATTCGATTGAATAAAATTAACATCTTTTATTCATCAAGCGAAAACTCTTGGAGTGCAATGGGATTTATACTCTTTCAGCGAAGTGTACCCTAACATAAACACCACAGCTATTTCACATTTGTAATGACAATATCGAATAAATATCTATCATTCCACAAGCTAAGTTTTAGAACGGACTTGAAATTTGCTCAAATAAATGTCCCCAAAATTCACAACAACAACAATATCAACACTAAATGTCACATTATAAAAATTTTAAGAACAAAATATGCATATATCATCAAACAAAAACATTAACATTATGTTTGATTTTGTTTTTAACTTGTTTTTGAGTATTTTGTGGAGATAGAGAGAGAAAAACAAAGATAAATAAAAATAAGTTAGAGATAGTGTGTATGTTTGGATTTATTTTTGGAGATAATATAAAATAAGTATGTTATGTTTGATGTTAGGTAGTGGGGAGACAAAAAATACTGTTCATTGTCAAATCATGTCTCTTTTATATATGTATAAAGATATATATAATTTATTTAGTTGTGAGTGGATTAAAATAAATATTATTTCCTAATTATATATGTATGGAAATGAAAAAAGATAATTTATGTAAATACACTTTTAAAAATAATTAAATGCACTCTAATAATGGATTAACAATATTTTTTGTTAGTTGTTCTATTCGAGGTGATAAATTTAAATACATTATTCAAATAATGTAATATATAAATTAACCGCATAGAATAATTATATTATTTTATATTTTTTAAAATTTTTAATTATTTCAATGATGTAGAAAATATTACGTATAAAATATTAAGTGGTTAAAATAAAATATATTTGTATTTAAAAATCAAATACTTAGAAACAAGACAAAAACATGGCAAAATAAGCAAAGGCAAATATTGCTTCTGTTTTGGGCCATCTCTGAGATGGCCCAAAACCGAAGCCGAACATAAGGTAAATATTTTCAACACATCATTCATGTGAGAAAATGAACTGATAGAACCTTGAAATACTAAAGCCCTATAGAAACATTAACATAACGAAAAGTTCAGAAAAAGTTTCCAGAAAATAGATTACATTTTTTCCTCGGTTTAGTTAAGCTCGATTTTAGTATTTCTTGCCTCAACCATAGCCTAAATCAACAACTAAAATAAGTTTAATCGACAAAAAATTCTTTGTGAGAAACACAAAATTTTGTCCGATATAAATTTTAACAAACAACAATATTGAGCATGAAATCCACCAAAAAAAAAAAAAAAAATGCTAGAAGAAAGAAAAAATAGAAAGCTTAACCTTACTTCACTTTCTTCTGGGCCAATTATAAATTCAGGGCCAGCAGTGATTAATGTTGGGCCTAGGGCACAAGCCCAACTTCCAATTATCAAAGTAAACAATGGATAAGCTTGTATTGGGTTGGGCTGTTAATTCTAACATCCAAATTAAATGTCCCCTTAGTAAACTAAATTACTAATGACACTTTTAAAAAGATCAAAATGACAAATTTCTATAATTACGTAAACATTATAAACAATTTACTACAACAATAAAATTAAGCATTTCTTAGCATTCAATCACATTATAATTAATTAATTGAGCAAATAACCAAAAACTTATAGATGACTAACTTTGTAGATATTTCATCATTAATTAATATTTTTCTACTATTATATTAGACTTTTCATGTGAATCATAGATAGAGCAATATTATTTAATTAATTACAAGTTGGCCAAACATTCGAAGAATCTTACCAATTTATTTTTAGAATAACAAGTTGGATCACCGTTCGGTTGATGAGAACAAATGATAAAAAAATTTAGGAAAAAATATTATTTTAGTCCACTGAGTATGTCTAATTTTAATTTTAACTCGATAATCATGTTCATTTTTGTTTAGGTCCAGTAATTTATGAAATTGCTTACTTTTAGTCCTCTGACAAATTTTTGGACAATTTTACCCCTATGAGTCTATATAGGCTAAAAATGCCTTTCAAAAGTTGCATAGGAGTAAAATTGTCCGAAAATCTGCCAAATGACTAAAAGTAAGCAATTTTGTAAGTTACTGGACCTAAAGAAAAATAAACATAGTTATCGGATTAAAATTAAAATTAGACATACTTAACGGACTAAAATAATACTTTTTCCAAAAATTTATAATCATCTTAGTATATTTTTTACCTCAAAATATTTTGGAATACATGTAATTATCACTTGTTCCTTTAGAGATTTTAACATATTCTCCAAAATCCACATACGTCCGGAAGGTGATTAGGCCTAGCACAATAGGTTAAGCTCGTCCAACCAACACGGTTCACTTGCAATAGCACCACAGCACATACTCAGGCAGCTCGGCAGGATCTAAAACAAAGGAAATGTGGCGATGATACTTTCTCAATCATTTTTCTTAAAGTCTAAAACAAAGGAAGTGGGCCCCTAATAAGTCCAGGAGGCCTAACCCTATTAGCCAATGAGTAAGGTATCAAATCTATAAGTCTTATATTACACTAATCTAGCAGGCCAAAGAATGAGTCTGACAGCAGGATGACTCATCAGACAGTCATTTTTTCACATTATATGTACTCCTAACATCTTGGGCACACCATACTAAAAGATTTCTGACAAACTCTCACCAAATTCTTGACGGCTAACCTGTTAATAAATCAATCAAAAATCACAGATGCAAGTCATACAACGACTCAAATTTAGGTCGATGACTTGCACGTGTGTTTTCTTTTTTGGCTAATTTTGAAATTTTGAGCCAACAAGTGTCTTCGTCAATTTGGAAAAATTAAAAAGCTGTAATTAAATAATCAATAACACTTTTAAAAAGAATAAAAATGTAATAATACCTACAGTTGCATGCTCAGAATTAAAATTTAAACCCAATTATGAAATATAATTCTTCGCATTCCACTATTAAATTTTATAATAATTAATTAATTGTGATAATAACAAAAACTTATAGGTGACGAGCCTTGTACATATTCATCATGTTAATTAATTGGTACACTTTTATATTAGGGTTTTAACGTGAACCATAGACAAAACACAGATTATTAAATTAATACATAATAATAAATAAAAGTTGGCTAAAGTCCGAGGAATCTAGCTTCCCAATTTATTCTCAAATAACATGTCGGATCACGTTAGATTGATCAGCATAAATTATTAAAAAAATTATAATCATGTTAGTATATGTTTCATGTCAAAATATTTTGGAATACATTACGTATAAGTATCTAAAATAATTTTGTTAAATAATTTTGTTTTCAGTTAAAAGTACATAATAAATTTAAGTTTTACCAAAGTTAGGTCTTATGCGTCTTGACCAATCAATCCAAAATAATATAAATTGCTTTCTTTTATTTTGGTTTGGATAAATTGGACAAAACGTGTCCAAATACGGTCAGTTAGGAGACTGATCATATGTTCAAATATGATTAATTAGGATATGATTTATGATATAAAGAGGAAATACTAATTTTATAAAAATATATCCAAAAGATTATATTATTTAACTTAAGAAATATATACAGAGAACACGTATATATTAAATGAAATAAAAAATTTAATATAATTTGAAATAGAAACTACAATATGAGAAAAGCTTAAAGACAAATTCCGTCCCCTAACTTCGGTCATTCTCGTTTTAGTCCCCTAAGGGAAAAAATGCAAGCAACCCCCTTGTGATATCCCAAAAGCAAATTACCCCCTTTTAAAAAAAAATAGCGATTTATCTCCCTATATTTTTTAAAATACAACAATTTACCCCCCTATGATTTTTAAAATGAAGCAATTTACCTCCCTATATAAGGAGGTAAATTGCTTCATTTTAAAAAGTATAGGGAGGTAAATTGCTATATTTTTTTCATAAGGGGTAATGTGCTATTTTTAATATCACAGGGGGATAAATTGCTATTCACCCGTCCCCTAAGTTATTAGGGTTTTATTTTGATCCCGTAAAACTGAAAAAATCTCAATTTTGGTACAAATTTGGTCGGAAAGTTGAATCACTCGCCGGAAAAAGTCTCATGCCAGGCATGTGACTTTTTAAATTGGGACTTTCATCGAGGTTGTGGTGACTAGATTGAAACCATTAAAGGGTGTATTTCGAGCAATGAGAAGACGGAAGGGGAACCTATTACTGAATGTCCAAAGGGATTTTGTAAACCATGCTTAGCTAGCTCTTGCCACAAGATTTCCTGAACTCAGACATGCTACAACAGCCACAGTGGCTGACAAGAATTGTATATGTGCCAGTAGTTGCACAGGAACAAGAAATGCATATTATGAACATCTACTTGGGCCATGATGGGTTGGTTGAAAGATGGGGATCAATGTACGAAACTGTTTTTCCATAAAGTGAATCTGATGAGGGCAGAAAGAGGATCTATCATCTTGAGGACCTTGTCAGCAACATCTTACAGTTCCCAACCGAAACTAGTAATGAAATTATTTGATATTATAAACCTCTACTTGGGGGCTGCAGAATTAATAGAAATTTCTCCTTGGGATTTCTCCAGCCTAGCCTGAGTGGAATACTCTCGGCCAAGGAGGCCAGCACAAGCTCGTGGCCAGAGTTTCTAGGGAAGAAATTCATGTCTTGTCGATGGACATTGATGATGACAAGGCCCCGGGGCCGGATGGCTGCACAACAACATTTTTCAAAGCCACTTGGAGTGTTATAGGTGATGATATTATATATGTTGTTCAACAATTTTTCATCACGGGTAAGCTACTCAAGCAACTGAACGCCCCCTTGATCACTCTAGTTCCTAAGGTGTGATTGCAAAAAACTGTTGGGGGTTATAGGACAGGACAATCTCTTGTTGTAATGGGCTCTACACATTAATATCCAAGGTCCTAGCGAATAGAGTGCAAAAATTCCTAGACAAGCTTATTGACATAAACCAGAATGCATTTGTCCCGTGCATACTATTAACTCGTTAGCACAAGAGTTATTCGTTGGATACAATTAGAGGAATCTGCCACCAAGATGTGCAACGAAAGGTGGACTTGAAAAAGGCTTATGACACGGTTTAATGAGATTTTCTGTTCAAGCACTGGAACTTTTCGCATTTCCAGGTAAATTTATTGATTGGTTAGGGAGTGTGTCACAATGATAGCATTCTCTATCCGTGTTAATGGATCACTTCAGGTTTTTTCTTAAGGCAAGGGGCTTGAAACAGGGTAGTCCATTATCCCCCTGAATTCAGGTAATCTATTATAGGCCATCTGCGTTTCTTTTGCCTAAAGGAGTTATAGGTGAGGAAAGAAACTTTGGAATGTTTTGGGGAAGGGTTACCGGGGCTGCTAGAAAGTGGCTTGGGGGCAACTATTGTCTCCAATTATTGCTGGAGGATTGGGGGTACGGCCTTTATCGCCCCTGACCATGGCCTTAGTTAGCAAGCATCTGTGGGCGATTCTTACAAAGAGTACAGACAACATAAGAGAATTTGGTGGGTTCAAGAGTACAGACTGTAGCATAAGAGAATTTGGACTATAAATCAGACAACAGGATCATGGGCATCGAGGAAGTTGCTAAATTATGGGACTCGCTACAACTAGCACTAGAGTATATGGTTAGGGATAGATCAGCTTTCTGCCTATGGCAAAACTTATGGCACCCGGAGGGGGTTCTGATACACAAATACCAAATTGGTAGGTAACGGGTTTACTAGCACATACAAAACTCTATGCAGTCATTCATGATAGGTGTTGGATGTGGCCTTCACTAAAAGTTGGGGAAGTAGAAAGAATTGTGGATAATCTTCCAAAGCTCCATGGCAGAACTGATGTCTTCAAGTGGAAAATACGCATGCGCAGGGCTTGTTTGTTACTACATATATTGTTTGTTTGTTCAAGGCTGCTCTAAAGCCAGTGGAGTGGCATACTCTATTTGTTGGGTTGATGAAATACCTCGCAACACGTTTATCCTTTGGTCGGCAATTCAACACAAGCTCTCCACCATGGACAAGCCGTACCTTATGCTTTAGGTGAACTCATGTGTGCTTGTAATAGGGGAGAAGTTGAGACACATGATCACTTGTTTTTTGACTCTGCATATTCAGCATAGTGCTTGACTGCCTGTTGTAGAGAAGTGAGGATACAATAGACGTATTCGCAATAAGATAGAAGGTTTCAGTGGGCGGTTAAGTATTGGCGGGGGCAGCATCCCGTAGCAGCTGCATACAGAAACTTGTTAGAAAAGGAATAGGAGGCCTTTCAAGGGTAAAACATAGGCTGATCGAGATTCTTGTGCAACTCATGCCAGACCCAATGTGAAATCGGATTGTTAGTTGTCGACTTAAGCAATATTTTAGCTACAATTATTGTCTATCGAACTTGGAAAATTGCTTGGGCTGAGGGGCTTTCAGTTCTTCGGAGCTCATATTTGCAACTTTGCAATGTAGATACCCATATATATATATATATATATATATATATAATGCAATTTACGTATGAATAAAAATTATGGACTTTGGGAAGTGCAAGATGGAGTTTTAAATGAGCCCAATTATTTGTCTCTAACCTCAGAAGTTTTTTTTATTATTAATTGTTGGGAAAAATATTATTTTAGTCCACTAAATATGCCTAATTTTAATTTTAGTTCGATAACTATGTCCATTTTTATTTAGGTCCAGTAACTTACGAAATTGCTTACTTTTAGTCCTCTTGCAGATTTCGAACAATTTTACCCCTATGAGTGCATATGGATTCCTTTCAAAAGTTGCAAAAGGGTAAAATTGTTCGAAAATCTGCCAGATGACTAAAAGTAAGCAATTTTGTGAGTTACTGAACCTAAACAAAAATGGACATAGTTATCAGACTAAAATTAAAATTAGACATACTTAGGGACTAAAATAATGCTTTTCCCTTGATTGTTTGTTCTTCAAAAAATTCCATTTATTTTAATATTGTTCATAATTGTATTCAAATTCCAATATCTCACCACATATATTTACTTATTCATTTATATATCTATAAAAGTATGAAAGATCTTAAACGTCTCTTCCATTTTTTAGTTTGCATAAAGTAATCTTTTAATAATATTATTTCTAAGGATAATTATGTAAAATAGTTTAATTTTACCCCAAAATAATTACTTTTTATATTTATTACTTACTCTCATTAACTACTTTTCACATTATTTATATATACTCATATCAATTAGTTTTCACATTGTAATTATTTATTCATATTAATTTTTTTTTATATTATATTCGTAATATGATACACCTAGATAAGAAGAAAATACCCTTGTGATATAACACAAAATAGCTAGAAATATTCATAAAAGTTATAGATTAATGCATTGAAAAATTTTCTAACATAGATATAAACTAATTCTTTTCTAACATAGATATAAATGAGAATTAGGTAGATCACTTGTCATATTAAAATAAGTTAGACAATGAAATTAATTAAATAATTTTCATATAAAACAAGTTGAAAGACAAATGAGAATCAATTAAATCACCTATTTCATGTAAAATTACTTTTGGCAAAATCTCAATTTTGGTCCCACTAAATAGGCCCATTCTCACGTTTGGTCTTAAGCTCTATGACTCAACACTTTTGGTACCAAAACTCTAATTTTTAACAGACTTGGTCCTGTTTCGATAAGTTTTAACAAAAATGGCACGTGATTACACATATCGTTAGTCAACGGCTAACTGCGGGTGTAGGGTCGTATGCTGGCCTTACGAATTCATTTGCTGACAAAAAATAAAATCTTGACTTCTTTTTTTTTCTCTTTTCCCAAATCAAAACCCTAGATCCATAAATCATCATAAGCAAAATCTTCGATTCTAGCAATTTTTTGGAAGATTTTGAAGAGCACCATAATTTGGAGCAAGGAACAACTTAAGGAAGATGAGTTTGAGACACCAACTGCTCATGGACTTCTACGAGAGGTATAGTTAGTGGTTCAGTCTACCCATAATCCTCATTAAAATAAGTGTTAATGCTTTGAAAAACTCATAAATAAACGATTTTGTGCGACTATTGTGTTGTACAAAAGTTATTTTGATTTCGGATTGTTGTGTTGTTGTGTGGTCCCTTTTGATTCTTTTATCTACAAAGTTGTCAGCATATGGTTCCTTTGGAAACTCTTTTTGTCTATTTCTTTTGTTATCTGAGATATGTTCTGTTTTCCAAGACTTTTCCAGGTTGATAAACATAATAAATGGGATGATGATGGGGTTGGTGAAGGGGAAGGAGATGATGAGAGTGATAGATTATTTGACCTTCGGTTAGAGGACTCTGAATATGAGTAGGAGGAGGATGATTCAAAGCCTGACACTAATGCAGATGGCAGTGTGGGTGAGGATAGTGGGAGGATCATGAAGGAGTTTAGGAAGGATGTAATTAAAGAACTTAGGTGTCATGTATCAAGAAACCAAGCATATAGAACCAAAAACAAAAAAAAAAAAAATTACTTGGAGCAATTAAAAGCAAAATTAAAGATCAATTTGATAGTTTATGGGATTATACATCAGAATTAAGAATCAGTAACCCCTGGGTCCACAGTAATGATGGTAATAACTAATGGAGATGATGGTATTGGGAAAAAAATGTTGTCTAAGTTTTATGTGTGCTTTGAAGTTTTAAGGCAAGGTTTTTATCTGATTGTAGACCTGTGATAGGGGTGGATGAGTGTCATCTGAAGTGTCCTAATAGAGGTGTTTTGCTAATTGGAGTTTCTATTAACGTAAATAATAACTTGTACCCTTTGGCTTATACTGTACTTTCTGGGGAACTTGAGAAACATGGCAATGGTTCTTGGATTTGTTAAAGGGTGATTTGCATATTGTGAGGGACGACACATATACTTTTGTAAGAGACAAGCAAAAGTTGTTAATTCCTGAATTTGATTGTGTGTTCCCTTGGGCAGATAATAGATTTTGAGCATCTACATGGAAACATAAAAATTGCTGGATTTAGAGGGTTAGCTTTTAGAAACGGATTGTGGAATGCTGCAAAGGCAACAACAATTACTGAATTTTATTTCAGAATGGAGGAATTAGCTCAACTAAATCCCAAAGTTGTTGAGTGACTGAGCGAAGCCTCCAGCACATTGGAGCAGGTCACACTTTTAAATATTTTCCAAAGTGTGATGCGCTGATAAGCAATATTTGTGAGACATTTAACAGTAGCATCTTAGAGGCCAAAGAGAAACCAACCATGATCATGCGTAAATGGATCAGGGAATGGATAATGACAAGACTATCAAATTTTAGAATAGGACATCGAAAAAAATGGCAGGCCAAAAAAATCTGCCCTAAATCAGAAAAAATGCTTAAAAAATCATTGCAAAGTTATTGATTTCATACCAATCAAGTCTGATGATTGACATTACATAGTGTCATGTTATGATGGTGCTAGGTATGTTGTTAATTTGCAAAACCACACTTGCACATGCAGAAAATGGGATCCAACAGGCATTCCATGCAGTCATGGAATGCGTGCAATATGAAATTAATCCTAGAGTTAGAGGACTTTATTAATCCTTGCTACAATGTTTTATTGAGGTGTTCGAGTATGCCATCTTACCTGTTAATGGTCCTAACTTTTGTCAAAAAACTGGACTTATCCTATCCTTTCCACCAAACTTTGGAAGGAGTGTAGGAAAGCTTGCAAGAGCTAGAAGATTAGAGCCTGATGAGTCATCCAACAAGGGCAAAAAAAGGATAAGAGGCAAAAAGAATCGAACCACCAAATTGAAGAGGCAACCATAAAAAGTGATGTGTCATTATTATGGAAGGACATGCCACAATCAAAAGGGATGTTCAAGGAAGAAAATGGACCATCCTGTTGTGCCAAGTGCTGTAAAACAGCCTAGCAAGATGACAGTAAGTCTCATATCTTTTCAAGTTTCATTTAATTCTACTCACTTAATTGATGTTGGTCTTATATTCTGTGCAAGCAAGAAAAAGGACCTTCTCAACCATACAACAAACAAGTCATTGCTGAAAAGGCTCCATAAAAAAATTGTAAGGCTTTAAAGAATGTAGTTTAATTTATTATTCATATTACTAACTTTAATTTAATATCATGTACAAACAAGAAAATCCATACAGCAGGGTCAAATGGAATAACTTTCTGCAAGTCTTGATGTAAGTTTAAATATAATGTATTGACATTAATTCTAAACTAGAAACCGACATTACTTTGTAGCAGTCAAGGAGAACTACAAGATCTAACTCCATTAAGTCATCCTCTCAACCAAATGTTGCACCTTCTCAGTCAATTACCACCGTAATGGTAAAAATTGATTGCTGCAATATATATTCAATTTTTTTTTAATCCATGTCAATCTCATTTAAAATGCATCTTTTGCAAGCAAGTCAACCAATGCTCCACAAGTTTACACAATGCTCAAGATGCAGACTGTGGTTTGTCACAAGGTTTGTCATAATGCATCTTCTGGTAGTGGAGTCCCTTATTTCACATAAGGAGGAAAAAAGTTTGTCATAAGTACATCAGTTACTGCAACTAAAACAAAGAAGAAAATAAATAAGAAGACAAAATGAGATGTTTGCTATTGCTTAAGTATAGTTGGATGTACATATGGTTGGATGCATGCATTATTTTTGCTCAAGTATACTCGGTGTAAGTATGGTTGGATGCATTTTTAGCAAAGGGGGATGATTTTTGGAAAAAGATACTACACTTTATGACACACTTTTGGGGGATGTAAATTGGTAGTTTTTTGCTTATTTTGGGGATGTAAAGTGGTATTTTTTGGCACATTTTCAAGATGTGAACTGGTACTTTACAACGCATTTTATTAATGGATTATGATCTCCAGTTTTATAGAGTTTCTTTTTTTACTATTTCTTGTTCTTTTTCTTGTTCTGTGTATTTTCAATAGGCTTTTGGTTGTTTAAATCTGCAGGATTATGCTTACAAATTTAAAGACAACATAAACTAAATTTTAGTTACAAAGAAGGCATCTCCATTAGTCCTTCACACATAATTGACCATTACTAAAATGTCATCTAGTAATATATAAGAACATCAAATAATACATAATAACCAAATTGTTCAAACTACCAACATATATAACAACAGCAAAAAAAGTCCAATCATCTCTGTCATCAAAATTTGATTTCTTCGATGGAATTTTCGAATATCTTCCTCTTGCAAATTTAGTCAGCACAACAAATTAAGAATTATTACGATAGCTCTTGCGCACAGTGGTAGATGAAACCACATTAAAAAGCCACATCCACCTCTACCTCTCCTCCAAGAACAACTATAAAACCTTCTATCTGGATTGTCACTTGTTAAGGAGGTTTTCAAATGAGCAGCTTTGTGTCAATAATATTCAATATTTGAAGCATTTTGAGATGTTTGTGACATCTTTTGGCCTATTTCTTACAAGCTAAAGTGATGAAAAAAGATGAAATTATTGTGTAATATTTTGTTGTCAAGAGGGAGAACAACATTGTGGCTTTATATAAATAGGCTAGAGGGAGAGTTGGAGCCATTCTTCCCTTTGAAAAGCTGCACTAATGGCTTCAAGGCGTTTATTTTGGCACCCTGACAGTTGACTAACTTCACGTGTCTAATCACGTATTGTTTCTGTAGCACCCCCTATCGCTACTAGGGTTATATCTTTTCTAAACGTCATATTTAACGTAATTCCTGTGTTTATGTATATAAATTTGCACATAATCATCTAATCAATGCGCATACGTAATCCCAACGTCATAACAGGCATAATCAACCCACAACATCATATATATATATACTTATCAAACACCACAAGGTGATTCATCACAAGTAATCCGTACGCTTACATTCTCTTTATACAAACAAAATACGATTTGTACTCTAATCGAAAAAAAGGAGAAAACAGCATATTGGCCCGACCTACTTCAGTATAGCGTGTAGACCTAGTTTTCAACAGACAGACACCTCAAAGTCTACTCCTGAAAGAAAATATCAGCAAAGGAATGAGCCTGCCACTCAGTAAGTAAATAACCAGCCTTATCTATATATGTATATCAAACACAACCCAAATAAGATAAATAAGCAACATGCATGGAATACAATCAATTTAATTCCAACATAATCAGCTCATCGCACCACATAGCTAACTCGCAATAAAACAACCAGTTTAACTCTTTTTTCTCTAGTTTGCTTACCAGAAGGTGATATCGTATTTTTTCCATCTACTCAATCTCACCGTTATATAAATTCAAGTGAATCCCCTTGACAGCCGGCTCATCAATCTCATTTCGCATCATAGCTCTTTCAATTTGGATCATAGCTCTTTCATTTCGCAGCATCGCTCTTTTTATATCACATCCTTTTAATATCGCAACATCGCTCTATCATATCTTTTTCATATCGCAGCATCGCTCTTTTCATATCATATTTTTTTTCATATCGTAACATCGCTCTTTTCATATTATATTTTTTTTTCATATCGCAGTATCTCTCTTTTCATATCATTTCGCCTTACAGGCTTTTCAACACATCAAGGGGTATTCACACAACATATCACCATTCTTGTAAGCAACTAGTAACGTAAAATAATATATCAACATATTCTCATTTTTCAGACATCCACAACACATCAAACAACAAACGTAATATTTTAACGTATTTTCTCATTCCATGTACTCAATATCATCAATCAAATTAAATCATTCACCGCTCATATATTTTCAAATAAGTCAATGTCTAACCACAAGTTCATATAATAGTAATACCACAAATAAAGGGGACATATATAGATAATACTAATTATTTACTTACCTCGACCTTACAATATTTTATCTATCCAATAGGTAGTGGTTCGTTCTTTTCACTTTACCCCCATATCCTATAATGAGTTATACCACATACAGTTAATATATCGAGAATATCATTTCTTTTAAATATAATATTAAATATTATTCGTACAATTTTTAATAATTCTTTAATATTTCATTTCTATCGAAATACAAATCTTCGTTCTTCCTCTTTATTGACATACCATTTATTAAATATAGTTTTCAAAATATTTCTATGAATTTTCTATCAATTTCTCGCAATTATACAATTTAATTAAACAATAATACATAGGATTGCAATTTGGCTAATAATTCCGATGGAATTATAAAAATTAGCTATAGTAATATTCAAATCTAATAAATTTAATAATCTAATTAACTAACGGTATCATTTTTATATCCGATTTGATATTTAATTCGACATTATTTTAAATAGCCAAATGCATAAAATAGTATATCGCTCAATCTAAACAATATTTAATAAATGGACTAGTTAAGTAATATAATTATAGAAATTAATAAAAATTAAATTACAATTTTTCGTACCTTTTTCCGCCGAAGGATTGCAATTTTTCAATTACATTTGTGTGTATGTTAGGTGTTATGTGTGTGTGATAGTTTAGAAGGTACATATATATATATATATATATATATATAATTCTTTCCTTTTCTTCTTTTTCTTTTCTTTTCTCTTTCTTTTATATATGTAAGTATATATATTATTTACTAATATATATACATATAATCATTTACATATATACTATTTTCATATATATATATATATATGATATTATTATTATTTTATTTATTTAATTAGACTTTTCTCAAAATACCCATCACGTCCCTCCTAAATTCCCTTAATTAATATAAATAGTCCCAAATATTATAACAAACTCTAATTTAATTCGTTCAAGTTTTATTATATTCTAATTATGATCTATAATTTATTTACTAATCACTAAGTTTCATAAAAATTTCTCAATTAATCCTACAATTATGTATTATAATCTTTGGGGCGTCACAGTTTCCTTTAAAAGTTAATGGAACAAGACCAAGTTTGTTAAAAAAAAATTATGGGTTTGGTATCGAAAGTGTTGAGTCCGTAAAGCTCGGGACAAAGTAAAAATGGCCATATCTAATGAGAACAAAAGTGAGATTTTGCCATTACCTTTTGTAGTAAGATAAACTAAAATATAATTTGAACATTTGAGGTAAAACTATTGCGTATATTATGTGATTTTTTTCATTCATGTATATATAATATAATAGAACAAAATGTCAGTGTACAAGATTTAACTTTTTCAACAATATATAGCAGAAATTGCTTTTTGTAAAAAAAAAAATATGAAAAGATTTAAATGTCTAAACAATCACCACACATATCCATTCTCTGGAAAAAGAAAAGACAAATGGGTACAAAATCATATATAAGGATTGTCTATACTATTATAGTACAAAAAAGATCTTCCACAACTTTTGTATTACATATTATATTTTTATTGGAAAAAATATTATTTTGGTCCGCTAAGTATTCCTAATTTTAATTTTAATCCGATAACTATGTTCATTTTTGTTTAGGTCCAATAACTTATGAAATTGCTTACTTTGAGTCCTTTGGCAGATTTTCGGACAATTTTAACCCTATGAGTGCATATGGACTAAAACTGCCTTTCAAAAGTTGCATAGGCGTAAAATTATCCGAAAATCTGCCAGAGGACTAAAAGTAAGCAATTTCGTAAGTTACTGGACCTAAACAAAAATAGACATACTTATCGGACTAAATTTAAAATTAGTCATACTTAGCGGACTAAAATAATACATTTTCCATTTTTATCAGTGGAGTTACCAATAAGAATGTAATAGGTATTGTAAAATAGTGAGGTACTCAATAAGTTTTTAATAGAGATATAAGAATTATCAACTCCAAATCACTGGTATGGCTATCGACATTGTGAGTATCAGCATGTAGGTTTCAAATCCAAGTGGTAGTATTAGGTCCCTTAGCTATTGTTCTTGAGAATGACCCGATTTGGCCCATTGCTCGAAAGAAATTTTTACGAGATCCTTATCCATCAAAATTTATATTTGAAATACTTCTACATTTATAGGTTATATAGCATAGTTGAGCTTACAAAACACGAGTTGGTCATAGTATAAGTCATAAAGGGATCATATTTTGTTTTAATTGACTAGTGCTTAAACCCCATGAGCAACAAAAGTATTCAATTATTTAAATGCATGCCACATTATCGTCACATCATCAGTTTCATTGCCTAGGTGAAAATTCGGTGGACATGTGGCAAATTCCGGCAAAAATTATCAAAAAGTTGAGTAAAAACCCTAAATCGGACTAAATTTACATCATTTTGCAATTAATGATAAAAAATTGATAATAGTAATACTTAATAAGTGGATCAAAATGAATCGACGACGAAATTAAAGGACCAAGAAAATTTTTTCCCCTTATTTTAATGTCAAATACTTGCATTTACTAAATTGAAATTAAATGAATATTAGTATTTTGAACTTTAGTTTAATAGGTTATTAAATTGATTTTAAATATGTAAAATATAACATGAATTAAGCTACTAAAATAAAAGTAAATTGTCCAAAAAAAAGATGATAAGTTTTATAGCAAAATTCGTATATAATTTACTACAACCTACACAATTAAGAAGAATCTATTTTTCTTAGAGTTTTTCACAAAAAAGAAAATCAAAATTAGAATTATATACTTCAATAATAGAATGAAAATAATAGACTCAGCAAAACTCACAAATTTTGTCATGAAACTATACATTTATTACATACGAAAACTTAATAAATAGCATTTATTTATAAACCATATAACAATTATTATATTAGTACTTAAATAAACAAATATTACTAATTATATTTTTCAAAACAATTGAAGGTTTGCAAATATTCATAACTCTTAGAACTATTTTATATAGGTCTGAAAAACCCGTCACCATCATCCAACCTGGAAGAACATGCATGATGCCAGTAAACAGCAGATTTACACTTATTACTTAACTAAAGAAGGGCACATGCAATTGGGGACAGTGCTATTCATGACAACTAGCTGCTTTTGGTTTCCACAAAGGGTAGATAGGAACAGGTAACCGTCATCCATAAAGACTTCTTCATGGCAGGGTCCCATGCATGATCAGATGAAGACTTATCATACAGGAAAAGTTGCAATTTTAGACGTGAGTAGAAAATTAACAATTCTGTAAGAATAGTGAGGAAAAATTATTTATCATTATATTTGTCTTGTATTTATATATAGTTTAGTATCTATTTTTAGTGATAAATTTTTAAATTGTCAGTTGATATTTTGTCTGTAATATTATTAATATTGGCGCTAGAGCAAAAAAAAAGTTCTCGGGTCTAGTTGGGGTAGAAAGCAATGAAGTACTAAAATGTTAGAAAATAAAAGAGTGCAATTGAATGAAAATGAGAGTGTTGTTCCTCGTTCTTTTTGTATAAAGGAGAGATTAATATTGACGTAAAACTTTAAGCACGGAATTGAAGTGATTATTTAGCTAAAGTTGTAGCATAAAGGTGAAAGTTGTTTATCAAGCTCAAGTTGTTTTCTCCTGCTCGGGCGCTCTCAATTTGTAGGCAGCTATCATCGGCTGGAGAAGACCGAATTCCCCTCGATTTGGTGGAGGATTCTCATGAATTTAGTGGAGAATTATTTCAAAGTGGTTGGATAAAACTGAATTCTCTATGGATTTGGTAGAAGGCTTTCTTCTATAGAGGTTGGGGGATCCCTCAAATTTGGAGGATCAGTGATCCTCGAGCAGTTGGAGTCTACTGCGGATAACGACATCTTTTGGGGATAAGGATGCCTTTCGGATTTTCATAGAGATGGTTGAGGATATGCTTTCCCCCAATCGGAGTTTAAGCTTTTAGGCTTTAGGAGTTAACTTCGAGTGGGGGCGCCGTGTATCCCTGAGGAATTGACTGGCCGTTATCTGATTTTACGAGCGTGTGAGGCCCTCTTGGATTTGGATCTCCATAGATTGGGGTCAATTGGGGATTTGCCAATTTATTTTTAGGGAACGCCTCCTACTTAACTCCCTTAGGGCTCTACCCGACCAAGCTTTTTGGGGTCATTTTGGGCCTTACCTGAATTGAGCCTCCTTGGGACACTAAAACCTTCCGTTCCTTTGTGCTCTTGCGATATCTTTTTTCATTTTGGATCGCTTAAGCCTCTTTGGTCGATCCCTTTTTTTATGAGCATCATTGTGCCCTCCCTCGCCCTCTAATATGTGGAAACTTCCCTGTAAACGTCTTCGTCTAGTAGAGGCAAGAGTCTAGCCTGAAGAGGGAACCATTTTTTTTTTCTTTTACTTTCTTGCAAGAAAATGTTAATAGCAAAAGCATGTATTGAAAAAGAAGAGCTTACTTCGTGCCTGTAGGGAGCAATGCTTTATGAAGGTGCCTGCTCGGAACAAGGTTTATGTATCTCCACGGAGGAGGCTTAACTGGTGTCTTTTGCGCCTACTTGGGTGTATGGTTATTCTTTTGTAAGAATTAACAATAGAGATGTTCCTATTATAAATAGGTGTTTTGTGCTTACACGGAGCAAGATTTGTGTGCCTCCTAGGAAGAGGGCTTATTTGAGGGTGCCTACTCGGAGCAAGACTTGAGGGCCTCGGTGGATGAGTGAAAAGATATCTCCCGGAAGTAGGGTTTTTTGTGACTGAGTGGAAAACAAGAGTTTTTGTGCTTGCACAAATCAGAGCTTATGGGCCTCCCCGGAAAAGAGCCTAGGTGCCTACCTGAAGGACTTGGGTGCCTCCACGAGTGAGGGTTTTATGTGTTTGTGTAGAAGATAGGGCTTTTTTGTGCCTCGATCAAGGAGGACTTTGGAGTGCCTACTCTGAGGCAGAGCTTATTCCTAAAGATATGTGTGAAGCGGCCTCGTCTTCTCGACCCTTACGTTTTTCACTAAGGACTTCCTGCTTGTATTTCTTAGCTTTTTTCATGTTAATGTATTTTTCGCTTCGGCTTAGGAGATTCTCAAAATTTGGAGTGGCTTCTTGGCTAAGGACTTGAAGAAGTCCCCATCTTGTAATCCCTGCATAAAAGCACATGTTAGTAAATCAGAGGAAGCAAAAGGGACCTCTATAGGGACACTAAGTTAAAATATTGGAGATACTCCTTTAGAAAATTCTCCTGCTTTTTATTGTATGAAAAAAAAAAAGCTCATCGTAACTTTTTCAATATTGTTTATTGCTCGCAAATTGGTGCAGAAAGAAAGAAAAATTCTCCATGAACGATCGAGGATTAATTCCCCCAACAGTATAACGATCACTACAAAAAAATATGGGATTTGTACCGAATTTAGGAATAATTTTTTTCATTTTGGAACGGTACTAAAAAGAAGAAATTAATTTGAACTGGAATTTGGAATGGTATATGTTCCATCGTTATAGACGGCGTTCCTAAAATTTAAGAATGGTTGGTGCAGAACTGTTCCCAATGTGGAACGAGTATTGTACCACATTGTTCTTTACCCTTCCTAATAGTGTATTTGAATATGAAAATTTGATTTGTTTGGTTGGAATACGTTGGATAAGTTTTGGAACGGTTATGTAAATTAATTCAAGATAATTTTGGAATAATTTTTATAATACGATTGGCTGAAACTTGAAACTATTGTTATCTATGATGGTGATATATTTAGAACGGTCATTGAAATTGTATAGTGCACATTTTTTGGAATAGTATTAGGCACGATTTAATATTTTGTTTGGAACGCTCTCTAACTGTTTTAGGATTATTTTTTGAAACACATTGTGATGTATGCATTAATTTGAGTTGGAATATATTTAGGAACAACCAATCCTTTTTAGGAATACTTTTGTAGAACTGTTTTATCAATGGTCATTACAAAAAATACCGAAATTTGTAATGAATTTTTTGTAACGACCGAATACACACAACCTTTGCAACATTTTTGTAATTGATTGGACGTGCTGATGTCATTTAGGGATAATAAAAGTGTATTTATTTTGTAACGGCCAGAACCGTTACAGTAGCCGTTACAAGTTTCTGGTGTGCCTAAAACGTTATAATTTATTGGCCATTACTAATTTGCTATGGTTTTTATAACCGCTCATTATTTTTGTAACGATTTTTTGGTGAAATAAGAAGCCGTTACAATGGTAGTGGAAAACTCCGGGGGAAAATATATAGAAAGATGGTGTTACAAAAATCAGGACATTAGAGACGGTTTTTTGTATTGTCCGTTACAAAAGTCGTTACAAAAAAACTGCTACATTTCCTAACAGCTAGTTTTCAAAAGCAATATTAAGAGTTTCAAAGGCCATTACAAAAGCTACTACAAAAAACTTATATATATGTGCAAGTTGTATTTATTTCATTTCATTTGTTGTAGAAATTCTTACTAACCACACGCACTCTCAACACTCTTATTTTCGCGCATATACATTTGATTAGCTTGTAGAAATTTTTCATAATTTTTTATTTTCTGTAATTTTAAAAAGAATTACAGAAATTTTTAAGATTTCTGAAAATTTTTTGATTTTCTATAATTTAAAAAAAAATTGGAACTTTTTCATATTTTCTGAATGTTTTTTGGAATTTTTGTAATTTCTTTATTTTTTTAGAAAAAATATGGACCTAAATGCAATTTTTAGAAAAATTATGCATTTTAGTGAAAAATATAACATAATGTACATTTAGGATAAATTTGAACCTAAATGCAATTTTTAGAAAAAAAAAATTGGACCTTAATGTAATTTTAGGTAAATTTTGGACTTTATTACAATTTTTAGGATGTATTTTGACCTTATTGCCAATTTTAGGAAAATAATGGAATTTAATGAATTTTATATAAATATTTTAAGGAAAAAATTAGGACCTTCATATAATTTTTAGGATAAATTTGGACTTTAATGAAAATTTTAGGAATTTTACAAACAAAAATATAATTTTATCAATAATAAATACAATTATGTGTTTTTAATGTTAATACTTTTTAAAATTGTAAATAATGACTATTGGTACTCCGCAACGGCTTACAGCAACCGGTAGAATGACCATTACAAATAATTTGTAACGCTCGGTTTAGCTGCTGTAGGGCTGTCCGTTTCTAAAATCGTTACAATTTAAAAAAAGTTGTACAAAATTAATAAAATGGCCGTTACAAAAGTCGTTTCAATAAAATGGATTTTTTGTAGTGGGTGTTTGAAATGGTGTTGGTTTTTAATTTGTACCATTTTATTTACAATTACTAAAACCATTCATAATATTTTTTGTATTTATATAATTTTAAATAATAATTTAATATTTATAATTATTATTAAATTTAAGTATATGTATGAGTTTAATTAATCGAATAAATATTAATGGGACGTAATAAATATTATGAAACATAAATAATTAGGAAAAAAAATATTATATTAATTTAAAATACTATACAATTACAAAATTTTAAAAAAATAAAATTTAATCTAAACCCTTCTCACCAACGACATCCATATCGTACTTAAATGGGACTGGGGGCCCTGTTGGAGGCTATGCCGAGCCGCTAGTGGAGGCGGGCGGCGTGGGCCGCGCCCCC
>NC_026155.1:1716293-1737147 GCF_000512975.1 Sesamum indicum
CGGTTGTGACAGTCCCCTAGTCAAGGAGTTGACCGGCATAGACTTCATCATGGCCATCATGTCGACCATCATCCTCTCCAGCCAGACGATGCGATTCTCCATGTGCGAATTTGAGGGTGGCGGTGGCGATGGTGACGTGCAGGTCCGATTGAAAACGTGGGCCTCAAAACCAAGCCCGAATACACGGGCCTTGTTCTTGCCCCTGATTGCAGCCAACCACAGCTGTTGCTCGGTCATCGCCACCAAAGCCTCCGATTCAATTGAGGTATCATGGTCCTCGGCTGTGGGCTAACGCTAATGACCCTCCATAAGCTTTTGGATGTCTCCTGCAAAACAAACAAAATTATTAAAACATTACCTCAAAATTATTTTAAAAAATAAAATTATTATTATACTTACCACCACCTCAGCTACCCTCGGGCCTCTCCAGCCGCCGTCAGCCTTTTTCTTATAGCATTTGGCAAACAGTTCCATCGCCTTTGGCCAACGACCGACTCTACCTCCTGTAGAAGAATAAAACAGTTAGCATAATATTTATAAAACAATGATAAATTTTAAAAAATAATATTACTTGCCATTTTTCTCTTGTGCATGTCGACAGAGGAAGATCCCCTACAGTATAAAGTAGAGGACGTCGCGGGGTTTGCTGCCCGGTTCGCCTTACACTACAAAAAAAATCAAGATTTGTAACAACTTTTCTGGAATGACCATTTGGCCGTTCCAATTTTTTGGAAAGGAAAATAATTGTTGACTTCACGTTTCTTGCCAGAAAAATTTCTTATGTTTGGAATAGCAAAATGGTTACAAAGGACATCCTAAATAGTCATATTCGTGAAGCTTTCACAACAATTTGATCGTTATAATTTGGAATAGCTTTTGGAATTGTTATTAAAATTTGGAATGGCTTCTCTTTTTGTGAAAGCTCACCGTTCCAAAATTTAAACCAAATGCCGTTCCGAATATATAACTCGTAATGGCCGTTACAAAACCTTTACCGTTATAAATTTACTATGATTTTTGGAACGGCCGTGTTGGTGTTGTAATGGCCATTGAACAAAAAAAAAATGTTCAAAGAATTCAATATAAAGTCGTTACACAATGTAATACACTTGAATAGTCCACAAACCGTTCCAATTATCTAATATTTTGAGAAATATTTAAATTTATAATACTTTATGAATAAATTTTTATTTTTTTAAAAAAATAAAAATTAATATCTGAAACAGCCAAAAATTTAAAAAATATATTGCAATGGCAGTTTTAAAATTTACAATATTTAGCAGATCTATTATGGTGTTGGCTCAAAATGTGGAGGGAAATTGAAATGTTGGAATGGTCATATATAAAGGCATTCCAAAAATCGTTCCAATATATTCGTTTGGCTGAAACTCACAAAAAAAATTGGGGGTAATCCAATTTTCAAATGGTAGTTCCAAGATTAGTACCAAAAGTCATTCCAATATGTTAATATTAAAAATCGTGTAAAAGGTCGTTAAAATATGTGTTTAAAATTCAAAACTTATGTTTCGAAGTACGATATCTTAGAATTCATGCACTCGATTCATGTCAAACTTAAATACATATAAGATTGTGTTTATTATATCACATCTGACAGTGTGATTTAAAATTACATGACCTGATTCAATGGTGCACCGGATTGAAAGACTATTCTTATGTGTCGGATATAATATCTCGACATCCCTATACCCAATTAATCCAAAACTTAATAATATATATTCTTTTGTCTGTTTGGTCGTATATAACGGTTTGGTCTAAATTTTGATGGTCCAATTAAGCCATGCACTACAACAATGTAAGATGATAGTTACATTAGCATAATACAAACAATTATGAATATACAAATTTATTTCATATTGTGAACATATATCAACTCAGTCTCAAATATTTTATATACTTCAATTGTATTATTCCATATAATGGATACTTTTCTCCAACATAGATTTTTATTAATTTTTATTTTTTCTGAAATTTTTTTGGAAACATTTCTGAAAATTTTTCGGTAATTTCTGAATTTTTTTGAAACTTATTTTATTTTTTCTGAAATTCTTTTTAAATTCTAAGTTTCTGAAAATATTTCTGAAATTTATTTAAATTTTTCTGTAATCATATGAATATTAGGAAAAAAGTTGGGATATAATTTTATGTAATTTCTGAAAATATGTATAATTTGTATAACTTTTATGTAATTTGTGTAATTTTATGAATATGTGCAATTTGTGTAATTTATGTTAATTTTATGAATTTGAGTAAGTTGTATTATTCTATGTAATTTGTATTAATTTAAGAAAATACATGTAATTTCTAAAAAAAAATTCTGAAAATTTTATAAATTTATTTTTCTGAAATGTTTGAATTTTTTCTTGAAAATATTTCTGTAATGCTCTCAGTAATTTCTGAAAATATATCTTTATGTATTTTTCAAAATTGATTTTAATTTTTCTTTAATCTTATGAATATTAGTTAAAAAGTTAGGATTTAATTTTATGTAATTTTTGAAAATATGTGTAATCTGTGTTAATTTTTGAATATGTGTAATTTTATGTAATTTGTATTAATTTAAGAAAATATGTGTAATTTCTGAATTTTTTTTCATTAATTTGTGTAATTTTATGTAATTTGTGTTAATTTATAATAATATTATTTAATATATTTAATTTTTATTATTTTTTCAAGTCCCAACCTTGATGATCAGGTAGCAAGGTCGACGAGTGGATGTGGCGGATGAATCCCACCTGGCCTGGTCCTCCAACGCCTCAGCCTCAATACCCGATGACATGACAACGACGATAAACACGCGACCGAAGGAGATGCTGATTTACATTAGGATTTTTTTTAATTTATAAAAATACAATGTAAAAACAATATTTATATTTTTATAATAAATTATTTTTATTTTCTTGTTATATTATATGTTTTTTTATATAATATTTCACATTTAAGAAATAAAACTACCTAGATATAACAAAAAATCCAATAATTTATTTTACAAAAATAAATATTAAAATAGATTAAAAAATTAAATATGAAAAATATTTTTTTGCCCCTGCATTTGTAACGGCTTTTGGAATACGTATAACTATCATATAATCACGAAACCATTATAAAAACTGTGTAAAAGATAGTTATTAAATATGAAAAAGGCCGTCCAAAAAGCCGTTATCAAAGCAGAGTAAAAAGCAGTAATAAAGGCAGTTGCAACAACCATTACAACATAATCCATGGTCGTTACAAAAAATATTCCAAATACCGCTTCTATATTCAAGCACAACCATACCTATATGTGTTATAAAGGTAGTTCCAATAATAATTAAATCAAATTTAACTTGGTTGTTTCAAAAATAGGAGCAAATGCATGTTTGGCAATTGAACTACGATTATAACGATCTCTTATGACAGTCACAACGGCTGTTACAAATTGTAACGGCTTTCAAGCAAGTTATTACAAAGATTTTGTAACACCCAAAAAAGCAACAATAGGGTATGCCATTACAACGACTGTTACAAATTGAAAAAACTATTACAAATTATTAACTTGATTGTGCAAAAGCCATTACTATAAAATGATTTCTTTTGTAGTGTTATTCTTGGCGGACTCATCCTAAAAGTCCCCGCTGGCCCAGAATGATTGGAGTTGGAGCTATACCTCGTTGGCTAGCCAAAGTGGCTTGACCAGCTCTTTTCAAGCAATGGCAAACTGTTTTAAGATGAATTTGCCTGCCCACATGTGGAAGACCCAGAACATGGACTCATCGTCACACTCCCAATAGTAGGTCATCTACAAAATATAAAATAAAAAAAAATATTAGTAAAATTCAGTAAACAATTTAAATTATAAGATACTACAAAGTTTTTAAAAGTACATTACCTTCAGACTCTCAAATCAGAATTGTTGGTGCTCTGGCGACACCTTCCTCAAACATCCCCAAGGATGCAAATGTGTCCTTGCACCACTGCATTGATGCGCTCGTGGAATTTGCGGTTGGACCTAAAAGGATATGTTAATTAGTGTTTTTCAAAAAAAAAAAAACTAAAATAAACGCATAAACAAATTTACCTCCCGTCATCGATGCTGATACACTGGTGCACTATTGGTGTGGAGGACTGTTGGTGGTGCTGGTTGTGGTGGAACAGCCTACGGGTGGGCAAGATCAACCGCTGGTGTGGCAAACATCTGTCCAACCTCCTCAGTTATCGATGCCGCTGTAAATGGTCCAGCATCATTTGAAGTCTACTCGGCGGCTGAAGGACCAGCCGTGTCAGGTAGGGGGTGGTCAGAACACTACTTCCCAAACATGGGAAGCATTAGACAGCACTGGTGGAATTGGCCGGACACGACCACAACCATGTCATCCATGTGGTAAAGGAGGCCGGGCACCAATGGACATAATCTATAAATGTATATATAGTAAGTATTAGTTTCTTTAAATTATTGAAAAAATTATCCTAACTTTATAATTGTTAATTATTTAAATAAGACTAGTATATATTATTAGAAATATTAGCATAATATTATAATTATTATTTAAACAATATTAATTGTTATTTAAAATATTAGCCTAATTATTTCATTATTGTAATTATTATGTAAATAATATTATTATTTAGAATATTAGCCTAATTTTGTAATTATTGATAATATTTTGGTAGATAATATTATTATTTGGAATATTTAGCCTAATTTGTGATTATTGATACAATATGGTAATAATATCATTATTTGGAAGATTTAGCCTGATTTGTGATCATTGATAATATTATGGTAAATAACATTATTATTTGGAATATTTAACTTGATTTGTGATTATTGAGTATATTATGGTAATAATATTATTATTTGAAACACTTAACCTAATTTGTGATTATTGATTATATTATGATAATAATATTGTTATTCTGGATATTTAGCCTAATTTGTGATTATTGATAACATTATGGTAAATAATATTATTATTTGGAATATTATTTAGCCTAATTTTGTGATTATTGATAATATTATGGTAATAATAATATTATTTGCATATTTAGCCTAATTTGTAATTATTGATAATATTATGGTAATAATATTGTTATTTGAAATATTATCCTCAATTTGTGATTATCGATAATATCAAGGTAATCATATTATTATTTGGAATTTTTGCCAAATTTGTGATTATTGATAATATTATGGTAAATAATATTATTATTTGGAATATTATCTTCAATTAGTGATTATTGATAATATTATGGTAATAATATTATTATTTGAAATATTTAGCCTAATTTGTGATTATTGATAATATTTTTGAGATACTATCCTAATTCTATGATTCTTGTACTAAATATATTCTGAATTGCATAAATAATTTCACAAATTTCACAGTAAATCATATAAAATACACAATAATTATATAATATTCCAAATAATTATAAAATATTATGCAGTAATTACAAAAAATTACCGAATAATTACATAATGTTAACGATTAATTACAGAAGATTACCGAAGAATTACAAAAAATTACACTCAAACTATAGAAAATTACACAATAATTACATAAAATTATAAAAATTATTGCAAAAACTTACACAGTAATTAAAGAAAATTACACAATAATTACATAAAATATTTTTTGAAAAATCATAACAATTCAGAAAAATATTCTCGCAAAATATTTTCAGAAATATTTTCACATATAATCCAGAAAAATATATGTGGAAATATTTTCTCAAAATATTTTTCAAAATATTTTCCAGAAAATATTTTCCCAAATATTTACACATATGGTCTCCAAAACATATTTTCACATATTTATATTATTTAATTACACATATTATCACAAATATTTAACAATAAACAACCAAATAAAAAATAACAATAAAATTAACCTTTAAAAATGATGGGGCTGACGACGGCGGAGGAGTAAGATAGGTGGAGGTTAGCGGACGGTAGTGACTAGCGGATGGCGAGAGAGACAGAGAGAGAGAGAGAGGTGGAGGCTGGCGGATGGAGGCAACGGCTGGCGGCTGCCCACGGTGGAGGCTGACAACAGGGAGAGGAAGGGAGAAAAAAGGAGAAAAGTGGGAAAGTGAGGAAAAAATCTGCTAAATGTCGCTTATATATTAAAGTTTTGGAACGATCTTGAAGCGGTCATGTATTTAAAAATCGTTACCATGATCATTCCTAAGGTAGTAAAACGACTTCGTTTCATATATAGTGTGGACTGGTTACATTTTGAACTCATTTTGACACAGTCATGTATTAAACTAATAGTTCCTAAAATCGGTCCTAGAAATACAAAACGATGTTATTTTATTCGAAAACGATGTAGTTTAAAGACGGCATTTGCATGACCATTCATATGTTTATTAAACCGTTTCAATTTAAATGCCAAATATATTTTCCTTTTTGACCAAAAAAAACTAATAATGAAGGAAAAATCATTAAACACGTTAATGATCAAAGAAAAGTAGACCATAAATTAATCAATACAATTGGAAACATATAATTTTTTTAATGAAATTGATACATGTTCAGTAAATCAAGTATATTTGTATATTCGAAATTGTTAGTATTACATAGATGTAACTAGCATCTTATACTGTTATAGTGTGTCGCCCAATCAGACCAATAAAATTTTGATAAGACCGTTAGACATGATTAAATCGACAAAAGACTACATTCTATGAAGTTCTAGACATTTTTGTTATACGGATACTGAGATGTCGTATCTGATTCAAAATTAGCAAGGTTCAAAACATGCAACTGTCAATCATGCTATGTGATTTTAATTCAGATTATTACAATATTCACATTTGGATAGTATTTATTATGCCGTTTAAATTTGAAATTAATCAGGCTCGTGGATGTGGGGATATTGTAACTGAGAAGTGCACTAGGAATTTTTTTTTTAGAATTAGGAAAGGTTTTACATTTCTTTGGCACAATTGTCATTATGATGATTTTTAAGAACGGTCAAATATTTAATAACCATTCCTAAACATAAATTTTTCCCTCCACTTTTCTAGTTGGCGCCAAATTAAATTTACGTGGAACTTCTATAGAAACGGTCAAATTATACTAATCGTTCCTAGGTTTGAATTTTCCTCACTTTTCTTTATACGTGTGTAACTGTTTATGGAATGGTTCTTATTTGTATTTCCGTTCCTAGTTCATATTTAATATTATTCACGTACACTATAGCACAATTGTGGACACAATTTTTTAATTGAACTTTCCTAGTTGGAATGGTTATGGAATGGTTTATGTTGTATGTAACCGTTCCTAATATGTGTAATTTTTTAAAAAAAATAAAATTATTCATACAAAATGATTATAGAAATATTTAATCAATCATTCTTATAGAAATTTTTATAAATGTTTGATTACAGAAATAGTAAATTAACTTTCAATCATAATTATTGACTTCTTCAGTCTCGTAATCCTCGTCAAAGCTATCTTTGTCATATTCGTCACCAGATTCACCATCTGTTGAGCGGGATGTACCTACTCCTTGTTGATTTGCGACACAAAGATCAACAACTAATTGTATACTATTTGGATCGTGCAGGTCATAACTATGATTGTCCATAACAACTTGTTGAGTAGGTATGGTTTCCTCTTCTTGAAATGGACCAAAACTTGTGGAGTAGGTATGGTTTCCTCTTCTTGAAATGCGACTTTGATCCATCAAGAGTCATTAATGATTTTTCAAGCTTTGGTTTTGCATACAGCCATCCAGTCAACTTTGTCTCTCTTCATGTTAAGGTATTTCATGTAGTATACTTGTACTGTTTGTTATGCCAGAGTCAATGTATCTGTATACCTCTCACGGGATCCACCCAACGGCATTTGAACAAAATAATGTGCATATTTGGAAAAAGTGGGTATTCTAACTAAATTGTCTCTTCGAGTATCTCATAGAAATCACTTTTCATGTTTGTATATGATGAGCTTAACATACACCCCACAGTTCATAGTTGACTTGCCTGTGACGTTTAGTGTGGAAATTGTAACCATTTACAAAGTAATACGGAAATGTTATGACCTCAGCGGTAGGACCCCAGTAATGCAACTTCAACAACTTATTGTCCGTGTAGTTCAATTCAGATTTCACCTACAATGCATATATTAGAGACAAATTGATGACTGACCATTTCATAGTTAGGCACTACTTACATGACGTTTAAACCAATCCTTGAAGTCAATATCTATTAGTAGATCCATTTTGGGATTCTCCAAATGTCGGTGCTCGTAGAGTTCATTCAAAAATAAGTTATATGTAAAAAAAATAGAATACATATCAATGCATAGGTTAAAACTCTTAAAGAATTTTATAAACTATTGTTATCTTTACACTTATTAGTAGTATGGCGTGACTACTTCATAGTTGTACAAGATGTACGTCTCGATTATGTGATGTACTGAACTACTGAGCCACCTCTTCTTTGAAGCACCACTTGCTCGACTAGGATAGTTGAAACTAGACCGTTGGATACGATTGTCATTCATCCTGTGGTCGTCATTTCTATGGGGTCTGCACTGCTTGCAAAGAATCTACGACAAGAAGTAGTCAGAAGTGAATACACTGATTTCTTCTATAAGATATGCCTCTATAATTAACTCCTCGATCTGTGCTTGTTTTCACCTTCATTTTCAAGTTTTGGAGAAATCTATTCGAATGAATATTTACTAGAAAACATATGACACTAGAGCTATTTCAAAAAACTACAATAACTCACTTACTTACCTCTCAAATTGGTACATCCACCTGTATTGCACGGGCCCTCCCACGCGCGCTTCATATGGCAGGTGAACAATAGGTGCTCCATTCACATATCCTCCTTTTCTGCTCCTTCGTCAGGATATATACAGCTTTGGGCATCACGTTTGGTCTCCTGTCATCCACCTCAAGCTCCGGTCAATTACATATGATCTTTAAGTCCTTTCATGCTTTCATACTGTCCTTTATTTTTTTCTTTATGTCCATCACGATATTGAATATATTATCACACGCATTCTTCTCAATGTGCATGATATCAAGATTGTGTCGTATCAAATGCGTTCCCCAGTACTCGAGCTCCTAGAAGATGATTTTCTTTGTCAACTTATGCTTGCTACCGTAGCCGGGTGGGAGCGAAACGGTACTTCAACTGCAAGACTGAACTCTGCAACCCAATCGCAGATTTGTTCTCCCGTCAATCTTAGACGTACAATCTTCCTTTCTACTCGGTTCTTAGTGAATGTTTACTTGTTCCTACAATATGGATGTTCCTGGGGGAGGAATTGTCTATAGCAGTCAAAAAAGCACGCATTCCTACCGTTTTCAAATAGAATGCACGTGCGTCATCCATACAAATTAGACACCCTATACTACCAGCGGTACTCCATCCAGACGCCATCCCATAGGCGAGTAATCCATTCATGGTCCACATCAACGTGGCGCTCATCGTGTATGCCTCGTTCTTTGCATTATTACGCGTCAGTATACCCACATGTAGCAAATTTTACAACTGCTTGATCAACGACTCTGGGTAAACATCAATTAGACATTTTGGATTGGAAAGGCCATGAATCACCATCTTTAGGAACATATACTCAGAACTCATGCACATTCTTGGTGGGAGATTGTACAGTGTAAGTATAACGGGTCAACATGAATACGTACCATCATACTGTCCGCGTAGTGTGAACCCATCCATGACAAACCCAGTCTAACATTACGAGGCTCTATTGTAAAACTGAGATATGTCTGGTCAAAATACCTCCATGCCTCTACATCAGGCAGATGGAACATGGATCCCTCCTCTATATAATGGTTGGCATGCCACATCATTTGCTCGACAGTCGCTTTTGAAGCATACAACCTCTACAGGTATGGGGTAAGTGGAAAGCATCTAAGAATGGCAGAAGGGGTCTTCTTACGGTTAGGATTTCACTCCATGGTCGGCTTGTACCTAGCTTCTCCACAAAACTTGCAGTAGTCCATATCAATATCGTCCTTCTAGTACAACATTCAACTATTCTTACATACATCAATCTTCTCAATAGGTAAACCTAACTCTCTTATCAACTTCTTCGTACTATAGTAATCGAAGGGCAAGGTATGGTCACGGGGCAATATATTATTGGTCCACTGGGATATTTGATCATATGTTTACTCAGATAAATAGGCCTCGGCCTTTATTTCATCAACTCAACAACAGATGTCAATTGAGATTCCTGATTGGCAGCATGCACAACATCGTAAAATCGATCTGCCAGCCCAAACACATAATCATAGGGGGCTCCACTGTACTATGAACTAGGCCCGACATCATGAGGACACAATTTCGTACCATCATTGCACACCATCCTGGTTATAATTAAACTAGAAAGCCGGCCTTGCGGCATCAAAAACCATCCTCTACACCCATTTCATATGCACCGCATCACCCAGTATGCTGGTACCCTCCTCCTCATGAGCAGCGGGAGTTTGCTCCTCTTGCAAAGGGGGTGAGGTGACGGCCTCAAAGTACTCCTACACCCTCTCAGTGTGAAGTCCAATTATAATACTCAGGCATAAAATCTTTCATAAAGTCAAACTTTACCTCGCCCGTAATTTTGAAAACTTCCCTATTCGGTAGGTTCTTCTCATACATCCATCTTCTCAATTGTCTTAATATGATGAGTCCTACTCAAACACATATATATTATTATAACATTAAATTTAATTGACAAAAGTACAACAAATATAACCAATTGACCTAAAAAGGGTTAAAGTTATTACATGATCAAAATAACTTCAAATATCAACAAAAATTCGAGAAAGATAGACGAGATAGAGAGAATATAAGAATGGAAGAAGATAGTGATATTAAATGAAAATAGAGGAACATATATATATATTTGGAATGGTTTCTGGCACACAAAAATAGTCGTTAAAAAATAAGCATTGATGCACAATCTGTAATGGTCTTAAGAACACATATAGGAAAGGTTATGTACCTATTAAAATATATCCATTGTGTCATTGCTGGAATGATTTTCGTAATACAATATTATTAATACATGAAAACCATTCCACATTGTGACAGCCTTTGATACGGTACTTGTAACACATTTTGTTTGAAAGAAAACTCATACTTCGGACCGGTCTTTGTATTACTGTCCTCCTACGTACTAAAATTGTCCCAAATTGTACCTTATTTTTTTAATGGATTTATCAACTATCATTTTTTCATCACGTTTTGTCTCTCACTTAGAAATGGTCATCTCTTGTTCGTCCCTACCTTTCAATTTGTGTTCCAAAATGAGTTTCAATTATTTACCATTACAAATTTGGACTGGTTTTAAGAGCACAACTTGTAACACTTGTTTTGTAACATCTTTGGTAATGATTGTCCCATCCCAAAACCACAAAACATAACAAAGGATGGTCATGATGTCAACGAGCTATCTTTGTTCCTCAAGAGTGCCAAGGACCCGTCCAATCCGTCCTAAATCCCACTTTTTCTTAATATGGGTGGAGAAGGGAACATTCTCAAAGCAAGATAGGTGCTCTTGCAGATCTATGATTCCATTGTACCCCAATAAATTGGGTTTCTTTTAGTTAAGAGGAAGCTCTTTTGACGGGATTCCTTAACTGAAGAGACTGTCGCCCTACTCCCCCAAAAGGACCCCAAAAACACACCGCCGCAGGTCTAAGATGCACCAACCTTTCTCCAAGAGGAACGTCCTGTTGCAACATTAAAGTTGGGTAAGTAAAGTCACTAACAATAGATAATCAATTAGCTCTGAATGGAGGTAGTCATCTGAGAAAACATCCTCTTGAAGGAGGTATCCAAGGAGGCGCTAGTTTTGGTATTGGTAGCTTATATTGTTCTCACTTCTTAATTAATTCTGTGTTCTTACAGACGACGCTAATGTTTGCTAGTAAAAGATGGTACTCAGGTCTAATTAGCGCAAAGGTAATTAAATAAAATTCTATGAAATAAAAGAGTGAAAATACGTGAAAATACGAGTCTTATTCCTTGTTTTTTATATAAAAGAGAGAGATCAATATTGAAGTACAACTCTAAGTACGGAATTAAAGTATTTCTTTCCACTAAAGTTATAGCATGAAGGTGAAAATTATAGTATCAAGCTCAAGTTGAGTATGATCTTAAAGTTGCTGGATAAAGCTAAATCCCCCACAGTTCGGTAGAAGGTCATCTCCTACTGGTTAGGGGATCCCTCCCAAATTTGGTGGAGTTTATCTCTTAGAGATTGGAGGACCAGTGATCCTCGGGGCGATTAGAGTCTACTGCGGATGAGAGTATCTTTTCGGGATAAGGATGTCTTCCCTGATTCTCAGTGAGGTGGTTGAGGAGATGTCTTCCGCCAACCGAAGTCCAAGCTTTTAGGGTTCGAGGCTTACTTTCGGTTGGGGATGCCATGTGCCACTAATGAGGCGGCCGGTCTTTATCTGATACTGTGGGGTGTTCATTCAGAAATTCTACGTAGATGCAACCCGTAGACACCACATAATATAGGGTTTGACTTAGGCTGGGAGATTCTAAGTCCCTAAAGTTCTTTGTTGGCTTTTAAGGCCTTCATGAATCTGAGTCTCGTTGAATTTGGGTCAATTGAGCATTTTTTGGTCAATTTATTTTTTAGGAGTACTTCTTGTCGGATTCCCTAGAGGAACTTAGGCTTACATTCCATTAGGCTTTTGCCATATCTTTTCTCCTTTTGAATCGTTTGAAGTTTTAGAGCAGAGCTTTTCATTTTTATTATTAGCATCATTCAATTATATTTTCTTGTAATGCTCATTAATATAACACCAATGTTTACTAAAACAGTGTAATAGAAGATAAACAGCAATGTTCAGGGACCATCAATTGCGATGATTGAGGGTTCAAAATTCTTCACGTCCATAACTAACCCACTTTCCATGTTTTTATCCAAGTATGTTTAAATTTGGGATTATATGCAATTTACTCCTCCTAATATGTGAAATGATTAAATTTAGGGATAAATGCAATTTATTGTTTGTAATATATGCAATGAGTAAAATTATAAAGGAGTAAGTTGCATTTTTTCATTAAATTAAATTTTGAGTTGAAATTTTTCTTTTTTTTTAAAATTATAATAATATAAGGAAAACGCAACACGTACGTCTTTTTTTATTCAAAGGCAGCCATCAGCAAGTACAAGTGGCACAGGACAAGACATCATCAAACTCATCATAACACAGTCTGATCAGTAGGAAGAACGAAGCTGAGAGTCAGAGATATCCTCTGACTTCAAATTTGCATACACATCATTCACGAACGACTTCATATCATCGTACAGTTGCTGAGCCGCTGTCCGGTTCTGAAGCTCTATCCCATGAAACCCTCCTTGGTTGAACCGGTAATACACCGGAACTCTACATGACTGCAAGAATTGCACCAGCTGAACCGACCTGTCAACTAACGGGTCTCCGAAATCACCCTTTATATACACTTTCGGCAACCGGAACACCCGACCCAAATACGTCCCGCCCGAAATCGGGTTGCAGAACTCGTGATCCCTGTTCAGGTTCTTGGGCAAGGCCAGGCTCCACAACACATCGTTGACATACAAAGCAACGTAGGGGTCATCCTTGAGCCGGATCTCTGACTCAGTTCTCTTCAGCCCGCCAAAATACGCCTGATTCAGAAGCAACCCTTTGATTTTTAATGGCCGGATATCAAAATCCAGAGCTCGCAGCGCCGCGTGGTAGACTATGTTGGCGCCGGAGCTGCTTCCCAGCAAAAAAGCATCCAGGGGTCCCGCCCACCTACCCCCAGAGCCTGATTTTTAGCCCAGAAGATGGCGTTGAGGGCATCGTCATAAGCAGCGGGGAGGCGGTTCTCCGGGGCGAGGCGGTACTCGACGGAGGCGACGACGGCGGGGAACTGGGACGCGATGTCGTTGCAGAAGTTGTGGAAGATGACGGTTGAGGCACTGAATAGGACGAAGTCGCCGCCGTGGAGGTAGATGATGAGGGGGAGTTTCTGGTTCTTGGGCGGGTTGACGGGTATGTAGAGACGGATATAGGCTTTGCTATAGGGGCTGAGGTAAATGTCTTGGGAAAGGGCAGTCGGGGCGGGTTTGGAGTCAGCATACGGGGTCGGGTCGACCATGGGAATTTGGACGGTCCGGTTTAAGGTTCCATCCGGGTTCCATGCAATTCCCAGGACCTTAAAGGCTTCTTGCCAAGTGTGTTGTGCCTTAATGGTTCGGGGAATACAGAAAAAGAAGACAAAAGTGTAGAATGCTGCTGCTGAAATTTTGTGTAGATCCATCATAGGTTGGGAGGAAAGAAAAGAGTAGAAGGTGGTGATGAGGTCCTTCAAAATAGTGAACCCTTTGAGGGATTTTATATAGAGCAAAGGAGTTTGCTACAAATACTACTTTATATATATATATATATATATATATATATAATAATGCACCAAATGAATTAGCATAATTAAAAATAAATGATCATAATAAATAGTTACTGATCATGGATACACAATAATTATTGACTATTATTTTTGCAAGTATGATAAAAATATTTATTATTATTTATAATCAAGATAAAAATTAATTTTCATAATCGATACGTAATTTAAACTTTTACATTAATTTTTATTTAATTATAATTAGTAATAATTGTTTCTCACGATTTTAGTGCATAACATATTCATATGAAGCAAATATTTTTATGTGAATTAATTAGTTTGATCATATAAATATAAATTATATTAAATTATATTATATATTAGTAATATCATTCATTGTTTTTAAATCTGTACATTAATATTATGATAAATTTAAGTTTCATTAGATTTGATTTGAGATAAAATTTTCATACAATGCACTCGTTTTGAATATTCATATATATATATATATATATGATGCACATTTTTATTTGTTTATTTATTTAAAGGGTTTTCATGATTATTAAAATAATAATTAAGGTTTAAGTTAATAAATATAATATTTGAGGGTTTTGCCTTTTTATTTTACCACTTGATGACCTTATGGTTCAATATATTATATATATATATTTATATATATATATATATATATGGTCCATCCCTAGACAAGGTAGGACAAAGCCCATCTAAAGTTAATTAATAATGGCTTTGTTTGGATATGTTTTCACTCATTCTCTTTTTCCTAAAATATTAATATTTGAATACCTTTTTATCATTATAACTAAGGCATGTTACATATAATATATAGCAAAAGTATTATTTTAGTACGTTAAGTATGCCTAATTTTAATATTTGTCCGATAACTATGTTCATTTTTATTTATATCTAGTAACTTACGAAATTGCTTACTTTTAGTCCTTTGACAGATTTTCGGACAATTTTACCCCTATGAGTGCATATGGACTAAAACTGCCTTTCAAAAGTTGCATAGGGGTAAAATTATCCGAAAATCTGCCAGAGAACTAAAGGTAAGCAATTTCGTAAGTTATTGGATCTAAACAAAAATGGACATAGTTATCGGACTAAATTAAAATTAGACATACTTAACGGACTAAAATAGTACTTTATCCTAATATATATTAATCATTATAAATAGGGTTAAACACATTTTGGCCCTAAAGTATATTATCCTCATCAATTGCCCTCCTAAACTAAGAAAATCTTCAATTACCCCCTATGTTGTGATCATCCTTTAAATTAAATAAAAATAAACAAAAATACCCTTGCTATATATTAATAAATTAATAAAAATGAAAAAAAATACCCTTTATAATTAAATATATCTATCAATTTGATTTTAATTCGTGTTCATATATAATGTTAATAAATTAATATTAGATTAGTCACATATCGATAAGATCAATGTTAGTATTTTTAAATAAATTTATAAATTTGTGTTTGTGCATTACATGAGATATAATTTTAATGACAAAAATATTAAAGTGGTTGTCGAGCCTATTGTTTTGGCACCCAAATCTTAAGTGCGGTAATTTGGGAGTTCATGGGGTAATTTTATTTTATATTTTATCTTACCATATAGTAATTCTATTTCACGCCTTGCAATACCCAAATTCAGACCCAGACTCATTTTGATAGGTATGACCATATCCGTACTTAATACTTTTACATTAAATCCAAACTTGAAAATATATCTATTGTAACAATTTTTTTAGATTTAGGTAGACCCTATACCCCTAAAACATTACTTGAGGGTGAAATTTAATGTGCAAAAATACATCTTTATTTGTTAATTTAGAATTAGATAATTTATAAACTTTTGCTAATTATCAATATGACTATTTATACACTCAAATTAAAATAATTATTTTATACTTAATTAATTTATACAGATTTAGTATTAATTTATAAAAATTGTACATAGTTGAATAAACTTTCAAATTGATTGATATACTTAATAATAGAGGGTATTAATGCGAACATACCGTATATCACATTATTATTAGTTAAAGATATTTTATTAATTTTTATTTAATCTAAAGAATTATTCAAAGATAAGGGGTAAATGAATTTTTTTTTTAATTTAGAGGAATAATTGATGATGGTAACATATTTTAGGGATGCAAATGTCTTTTTAACCCTTATAAATATATATACATATTCAAATCGTCCATTAAATAAAGGTGTCTTTTTGGTTTATTTCTAAAACTATAGGGTGGTAAATTTTTTATATTTTTTTTTAGAGAAAGTATTTTTTAGCTCATATCCCTTATCACAAGGGTAAATTTCATTTAACCCCTATTAATTAGGATAAAAATTAGGTAGAGTTGTCTATGTATCATAATTAATTAATAAATTATCCATGATTGATTTATTTCCAAATAATCAAACTATTGGGGGACCATGTGGCACGTAAAGAGAATGTCGATCGAGATACGTAGGAAAGTCCATGTCTTATCCCAACTATATTTTCTTTCTTCGCAAATTAAATTATTTTGGGGTAGACTATATAATTAATTAATTAATTAATTTCCACCTCCACGTAACGAAAAGTATGAATATTAAAAATCAATAGCTAACGTGCCAATGAAGCATCGAGTGAGGTACAAGTAGGGGTGGCAACGAGTTGAGCTCAACCATTTTTATCGAGCTCGAGTTCGAGCTCGCTTCTGTAATTTCGAGCTCACCAGTTCGAGCTTGACTCTTATATGTTGAGCTCGAGCTCACACTGTTTTTTTTTAAATTAATTAATTTATTTATTATTAATAAAATAAATTGTATAATGCATACTATATTATTGTTATTATTATTATTATTAGATTAAATAATGAGAATCACCAATTTTTTACATAAATTTATAAGTAATAAAATAGATTGTATAATGTATAATATATTATAAATATACTAAAATATAGTATGAAATTCTAATTTATTGTTATAAATATAAACTACTGATTAGTTTAGTAGTAATATAATCAGTAAATTGTACGAAAAAAAATCATTCTAAATAGTTTAAAGTTATTGGGAAAGTATCAATTATTTGAAACAATGCAATTGAAATACATAAAAATATTTTATAGTTAAAATTAATATATGTTCACAATCTGCAAAATTTATATATTTATAAATGTTAGTATAACATTGATGTAACTATCATCTTACATTGTTGAACAACATGGGTTAATCGGGCCATCAAAATTCATATCAGACCGTTAATATGATAGAACTTACAGAAAAATACATTTGGTAAAGTTTTAGACTTATTGGATATATGGATGTTGAGATATCGTACTCGAAACATAAGAGTAATCATTCAAGATGGTGTATCGTTGAATCAGACCATGTGATTTTAAATCATACTGTAACATATGATCTAATGAACACAGTCTTGTATATATTTAAATTTCATGTGAATCGGGTGCCCGAATTTTAAGATATCGTAATTATTGATTAAACTATTTAATCTCATTATATATAAAAAAATATAATAATTAGAATTGTTCAACCATCATCATCATCATCATCATTATTATTATTATTATTACTATTACTGCTATTATTATTATTATTTTTAGATTAATTCATAGAAATTACTAAATTTTAACATAAATTTATAAATAATAAAAAATCATAAAGTGAATTACTTGTCAATTTAAAAAATGTATAACGTAATACAAATATATATTAAAATATAACATAAAGTTTATATATATCATATTAAATAATAATTTTAATTATAAAAAAATTATAATTTACTAAGTTGTTGATTAAATTTATTTTTTTGTATAAAGATTAAATGTATAAATAAAAGTACCATAATTTATTATTATCCAAAATAAAATGTATGATATTGATTAATGATTATAATATATGGTCAACTTTGATTATAAAATTGATCAAATATTAAATATAAATTAAATATATAAAAAATTCAAAAATAAAAATATTCACCAGCTCGCGAGCTGGTGAACAGTCATAACTGAGCTCGAGCTCGAGCTGGCTCCCCCCCTCGAGCTTGAATTTTTCGAGCTCGAGTTGATCTCAAAATCGAGCCTGGTCGCGAGCCGACTCGACTCATCTGCCACCCCTAGCTACAAGCCTCATATCTGATAGTTCTTTTAGTTCAAGTAAGAGGGAAAAAAAAAAAGTAAAACGGGAGAAGTGAAAAGGCGAGGGGAGGATAAAAGAATATGAGATTTTCTCAATTTGTTTGGTATGATTAGAAGGAGACTGAATTTCAAATATTTCTCCTTATTTGGTACGAAAAAAATAGATTATGAAAAAAAGACTCATTTTTGTAATTTTACTTGTTTTTTTATGAGGGAGTGGTAATGATTTTTTTTTTTTTTTAAATCGGGAGTACTACTCCCTTACAAATATTCGCCCAAAGCATAAACGAGGAGTACTACTCCCTTACAAATATTCGCCCAAAGCATAAACGAGGAGTACTACTCCCTTACATTAAATCGCAAAAGCATAAATAAGGAGTACTACTCCCTTACAAAAGTAATATTAGCTAAAGTGGTATACAACGTTGGAGACGATAATCCAGTGTGTCAATAAGTTTCTGCCACTACACTCGAATCATCGGTTCCAACTAGCATTTGTAGATCATTCTATACAAGGAATCCAAAGATTGTCACCAAAAGTGATGCATCATCACCAGTTGTAATACATAAATAGGGGAAAAACTTACTGAATATTAGTCACATGAATCCTCAGCTTTCAAGTCAAAATGATGGAGCAAAACAAGTCAAAGTATGAGCAACAATGCAATATCAACGTGTGTACCAAATTGTGGCACAATCTAAGCATGCTCACAAGACAAAAGAGATGAGATTACACCATAGATAACAACCACAAAATAGAAGCACGCAATTAAGCTACAGAATAGGCAAACAACAATGAAGTAACGAAAACAACAAAGCAGCCTACCCAGCACTCACGCAAAACTAAAGCAAGGTAACAAGTAAGCTACTCAATGGGGGTCAACAACAATTTTGAATCGAACGTGTGGGAGGCCATATGAGTCAAGGTTAACAATACCTTTCATTTTTGTAATTTTACTTATTAACCATTTTTCTTTATTTTGTATTAAAAAATAAATTAGTTAATTAATATTATACTAAAATAATTTTTAATATTTAAAAAAATTAAAAATCTTACTAATAAAAATATTCACCAAAATGAATATCGTATAAGTCTATTCTTTCTATAGACTATGTCTCCTCAATTGCATGAGACTTTTAATGTGACCCGCCTTTATTATGTATTAAGGATGATAAATATTTATATAATGATAATTTATTATATTTTAGGTCCATAAGTTACGTATAATTATGTGATAAGAATTGTGAAGGATGTAATCATTTTTGTTATGAATGATAGAATTATGAATAATTATGTGATAACAATCAAACTTGTATAAGCATGGCCGGAGGTAATATTTTACATAATTTTTCTTACATCTTGTTCAGCTGTTCTGAACTATGCAATTTAAATAAAATAAAAATTACTACCAATACCTTGAAAATATGTAAAGAAATTGAATGCAAATAGCAGCACTTTTTGTTGATGATTTAGTTATTTTTATTTTAAGATTAGGAATGAGGGAAAAGAAATGGAAGAAAATTATATACCGATAATAAAATAAATAAAAATAAAGTATGTATTTTTTTTTTGGTTTTTGCCTTATGCATTCACACGTTTCTTCTCAATTTTGGATGAAAACAAAACTGGACTCCAGATGAGGTTTCATATAGATCCAGTTTTACTTTTTCTCCATCTATTTTTTATTTTTATTTCAGTTCTCTTATATACATTTATTTTTCACTCGAACCAAACAAATTCTAAGAGATTGTCTGTTTAAATCCCACGAATATTTTATAATAATATCTTATTTTTTGTTACTTTAAATATATTTACTAATATAAAAATATTAATATTTAAATTTAATTATAATGAACGATATGGTAATAAATCGATTGAAGATTCCTAAGTTGAAAAGTAAACGACAATAGCATTTCTTGTCGGGTAAAATTCATTTTAGTTCTTAATTTTTTATTTTAATTTTAAAAATAGTTCTCATCTTTTCAAATGATTTTAAATCAATCCTTTCAACAAGGAACATTCCTATATTACCTTTAGAATTTCTCTTTCTTTTTCTTTTTTGTTTTTACATCAAATCATTTGCCATTCATTTTTTTATTTTTTATTTTTAAATAAAATAATATTTGAATAAATAATTTGGTGAAAAAGTTTGATAAGAAAATAGAGCAAAAATATTTAAAAAAAACTTTTAAATTAGAACATAAATAAATAAATAATATGTCAGTTAATATATAATATAGTCAAAATTTAATTTCATTTTTGTATTATTTCTACTTTTGACTATCATAATTAGTCAAAACAATATATTCCTGCT
>NC_026155.1:1737157-1780346 GCF_000512975.1 Sesamum indicum
CTGCTGGTGGTTTTATTGGTTGAAGACAGAAAGAAAACTCCATCATGACAAAGCATTTAAATGTTGAAATAAATTGTTTTTGTTTGTTCATTATAATTCACAAATCGTGCGTTAGGTATAACAATTCACACTTTGTTCGTTTCCATCTTATTGCCAAAAAATAATGGGCAAATTACGATCATCTCTCCTCAAATTTAATATCTTAATTAATTATTAATACTTTATTATTTAAAAAATTATAATTTTTTTTGATAAATTTAAATTTCATTAAATAAATAGTAATACATCGATACAATACAACATGAAAGGCTAGGCAGTCACCTTGATAGGTCAAAGAATCCGCCATAAACGAAAAAGTGCACAAGTACTAATAGAATCAACACTAAGTATCCATTGTCGAATATTTTCAATAATAAGCTTTCCTACGGATTAAAATATTATAACTTAATATTTTATAATTTTAACGGTCATTTAATGATGATTTCATTCTGTTGGCCTCAATTAAGTTTTTATCTAATTATAGTGGTGAACTGACTATAATGTCTTTCTGAATTATAAATTATAATTTTATATATTTTGTTTATGGACCGGTATGCCCTATTGATTATTTACCACACTAAATTTCTTTTTTACATTCTTTTTAACAAAAAAATTCAGCAAATGTAAAGTATTAATTTCCACATCACTGCTTTTGAGTTAAATAATTATTTTTTATTTGACGTAGATATTTGCAATTTTCTAAATAACAAGGAGTTATTTATAATTATGTTAGGCTTTAAGAGGTGTAGCTGTGATTTACCAAAAAAATAATTTGGTATAATTATAAATATTCCTGTATTATTTAAAAAATAAATTACGAATATGTATAATACGGGGTATTTATAATTAATTACAAATACGAAAAGTATAATGTATTCCAAAATTAATTGTGAAGTTCCTTCAATGTATGTGTGTTTGTGGGTGTATTTAATTATTGTATATATGCTTATATTATATATATCTTTATAAATACTTTTTTTAATATTTTATAAAAACAATAATTAAATATATAATTACATCATGATCTTAATAAACTAAGATAGTATGTATCAGTAATTCAATCAATACATTAATATGACTAAAGTTAATAAATAAATAATAATAACTTTGATAAAGTGAAATAAACACTAGCTCATTCGATGACACTCGACTCCATAACTTTAAATTTGTTCTAAGGTATCTTTATAAATACTCAAATTATATATATTTAATTATAACGGGATCAGAACGTAATCTACCTTTCTTTAAGACATATATATATATATATATGGTGAATAGCAATTCAGTTCATATGATCTTGAAAATGAGCATATTATCTCCCTATGAAAAGAATATAGCAATTTATCCTCCTATACTTTTTAAAATGAAGCAATTTACCTTTTTATACAAGGAGGTAAATTGCTTCATTTTTAAAAATATAGAGGGGTAAATTGTTGTATTTTAAAAGATATAAGGAGGTAAATCACTATTTATTTTTTCATAAAAGGGTAATTTACTCATTTGCGATATCACAAGGGGATTGCTTGTATTTTTTTCTATATATATATACAAAAAAATAAATGAAAGAAAAGGAAAAATTAAAGTAAACAAGGGAATTAATTCTCACAAAAAAAATAATTTTACATAATCTATGATAAAGTTATTTTTACTATATTATATATGGTAATTTACAACTAGCTCTCCTGAAATTTTACATAATTATAAATACCCGTGTGTTGTTTGAAAAATAATCAATATCCCCCTGATTTAACGGTCGTCTAACAATTAGTCCAATCCATTAGTTGTTGTTATATTTCATCCATTTTTTATGATTATTTGATTAAAATGCCTTTGTGGACTATGAATTATAATTTACTTATTTTTTTAAAAAATCAAAATTCTTTTATGAACTAACTGGATAATATCTTTTATAATTTTTATTTTTTAAAATAAAAAAATAAAGTAAGGACAAAGTTGACAAACTTCCATCCAAAAATCAAATAATTTCATCAAATATGAAGAGAGTATTTATAATTTTCAAATAATAAAAGATCATTTATAATTATATCAAATTTTACGAAAACTCATTGTAATTTATCCTTATATATAATAATTGTTCGAATTTTCAAATGTAGGTGAAATTTGAAATCCGAATCGTCTAAGTCAAAAACATTATCCAGATAAAAATATAAAATGCACATTTGCCTAAGTCTACATATATATATACATATATTGCTTCAATCTCATATACTTTATACGTACGGTATTTTTAATTCTATAGAACATTAAAATTTAGTTCAGAATGACTTTTTAAATTTTCGTTTACATATAATAATATTATAGACCAAATTTAATTTTTTATATTGAAACTTATTTATAATAAATATCTTAATAAAATACTATAAGAGTAAAGCTGACATGTGAAAGTGAAAAAATTAATTTGTATATATATATATATAGACAAACAAAAAGTTGGTCACGGAAGTAGGTACAATATTGATGATCACCGAACTACTACCAAATACCAACCCAATAAATACCGTATTTCGGAGGATTCCTAGTTTGACGGGACTTGGATTGCTTGAACCGTATTGTTGTATTTTTTTTTTATCTATTTATGCAATTTACTTTTATCGAAAAAAAAATATTCATATTAATTATCAAGATTTCTATGAATTAATATGGAGAATCAATAGGGCCCTTTTATGGATTTAATAACTCTAAATTTGGGGATGTATCTTAATTTTATGGATTTAATAACAGTTCCCTTTTATAATAACTAGCCGTTGATGCACGCGCAATGCATATGTATTAATCAATGTATTTAAATCTCGTACTGCGGTTAATTTTAATATATAATCTTACTTAAATCAAAGTTTAGTAGATTATTAATTATGGATCTAGAAAGATTTTTTTTATATTTTAAAAAAAAATACAGTAAAAATAAAATTGACAATTTCATAGCTGTCTAATTTTTTTATTTTTTATATTTTAAATTTCATAACTTACTTGTGATACTAATAAACAATAATCTCAATTGTTTTTTAAGAAAATATGTCGATTAAATTCAAAAATAAAGAAAGATTAACCGAATCTTGCAGTTCAGACCCGAAGGAATTTAAAGTTGGGGTCCGTTTGAGGTGACACCCAAACCCATCCCAAACTTGTGCAATTGCTTCTAAATTAGTGATTTTTGTTAAAAAAATTCAAAAATTATAGCAGTATTTGAGAAATAAGTAATTCGAAAATAAACTTAATTGATTAAAAATTATATTATCCCTATATATTAAAGATAATATTTTTTTATTTATATTTGTACTTGTTTTTTGTCAAGAAAATTATTTTCCTCAAAGAAAATATAACTTTTATTTCAATTAGTATATCTCATGTTTATTTATATTATTAAAATATTGAATAGAAAAATTGAATGTTTACTTCAATAATGCTCAGACTAAGTAATATAATTGTTCATTCGTCAAAATAAATAGACTTATATGATTTTCGGGAAATATATTTTTTATTAGTTAATTTATATTCTCTATATTATAGGAATAATATAAAATAACATAGAAATAAAATATAAAACTTCTAAATATTAAAAATGTGAAATTATAAATTTTATTAGTGTTACATTATTCAAATTATTTGAAAACTCTAACAATAACTTCAGATGTGGAATTTTAAAGTAAATAAAAAAAAGGTAAACTTTAATTGAGCTTATGATATGAGATAGAGTAAAGTAGCCCAAAAGAAAGTTCAATTTATGTACCAAAAAGCCAAAACAAGGGTGCTTCTAGCTTTTAATTTAAAAGTATTAATTCTAGCCGTTTTATAAGCACAATTATCATCTCAAACACGTCAAAAATGAATTTTTAAAGCGAAAAGTTGAAATAAAAAAATTTCAAAACTTTGACAAGCACTCCCTACGTTTGAACAATGAAAAAAGATCTTTCCATCAACGTTAACAACTTTACATTGGCAGTATAGCCTAAAGAATAGAGGTAAACGAACAAAGCAATTACACCTGAGATGATTATGTAGATGCCAAATTTAAAGAGGATCGATAGCCAAATGAAGCTAAAATGTATAGATTACAAACTAACCTGCTTCAGGGCAATGATCATCACATCGAGTGCAGCTTCGCAGCTCCATTTTCTTCGGTTATCTGTATGTTGGAAACGCTCCCCCTGGGCAAACCAGATTGCCTGGTGATAGTCCTGCCCATGAACTGTCCAGCTCTACTCAGACCGCTGCCAACAGCTCCAAGGCCACTCCCGACGATATTGGCACCTGCACCGATGCCAGAACCGACAGCTGATGCTGCACTATCAACGGCATCCATAGTGCTCCCTACTACACCCTGTTCTTTGAGTTTCTTTTTCGCTTCTAACATCCTCTTCTCTTCTTCATGGGCAGCTAACTGCTCTTCCTTGTTAAATTCGTGATAGAACACCTGACAAAGAAACGATAGCATGCTAAATGACGAACAGACACAATCCATAGAAAAAGGCCAAGAACTTGAAAGCATTATTGAAAGGGATGTAAAAGAAGAGTGCTTTCTAAGTGAGAGGTGCTAGAGTGAGAGATGAAATGCCGCCAATAGCCCACTTAGTTCAAGAAGATTTTGTTAAGTTGTATATACAGGGGTGTGTACCTGAATCGTCAAGATTCCTCTATCTTTTTTATCTTTGATTTTAAGCATATCAAGTTGAGGGAGCAGCCTTAGCTCAAGTTCTTTAGATACTTCAGGTTGCAGGTCGATCAGAGGTAACTTTACTGTGCCCAGTTTCTTGTCATCCCCAATGTCTTCATCGTAAACCTGCTTCAACAAACAAGATTCATAAGAATTAGCATTCGACCAAGCGGAACTAATTAAACAACAACAGCAGTATATACCGAGAACAGGAATTCTACAGAATGAAAAAGTAGAGGAAAATGCAGTGTTATTTTCCAAAATACTTGTAAAATTATAATTTGGATGAATGAGTACTCAATGGCAAAGCTCCGCCACGGTTCTAAGTCCAAATATGTACAATCATCAACTCATTCAGCACATAATGAAACTACAGAAAGCTTTGAGCATGATAATTATTAAGCATCAAACTCTGAAACAGCATTGCCATTGATTCCACCTCATCCACCTTTCTTTCCTCATTGAGTTTCCCTTCAGGATGACCTAAATGAAGTTTTCTGTAATCAATCCCCAGCAATTAAATTGCAAACCATTTGATTATCTTCTCGAGTGTTGCTTTTCCCACGGAGCATTTCAAGAGCCATTTACTGAAAAACTCTGATGCATGTTTTAACAATAGAAATGATCTGGGAAATAGTGAAGTTTGATAGAAGAGATAACAGATATGCTCATTATTTCGAAACTGAAAAAACATCAAAGCAATCCGGAGAAACCAAAAAGTGAGCAGATGAAAACCTCAAAAATGAGAGACTGTGTCTCCTTGTCTTCTGCGATTAACTCAAATTTTTCATTCCAAACAGGATTCAAGTTATTGTCTATAACTTTCGTTCTGACTTTAAACAGAGGACGTATGTGCAACACCACATAGGGGTCAGATTTCCCAATCAACTCCATGTTTTTCAGGCCACTCGCCTTTACAACAGTTACTGTAAGCTTTCCCACAGGCTTAAGCTCCAAGTCACTGCAAAGATTAAAAATAAACAGTTCAGAGCCACTTTGGCAGAGTAAATCGAGAATTTTACATGGTTTTTTCTGGTATGAAATAAACAGAAGTTGCATGGACTGGACTTTTCAGTTTCGCAAATTTTTTTATGCATTCGAAAAAATCTAGCATGAAACTAGCCAAGGTAAATTATACTGTTAGCTGGCAGTCATCATGGAGAGGAGGAAATCTGTGTATTTATTCTACAAAACCTCATCAGCTCTACTTTTTTTTCTTCTTTTTGTTTCCTGAAGACCAATTTCACAAATTACCAGACAACATTATGCCATAAAGCTGAAATTATGCAACTCCCTCTTACAATTTTGTGTTCTATGGTATATCTGTATGGTGATGATCGACAGGTATAGAAGCCAAAATATTAAATATAACATAAGAAGATAATATATTACGAGAAGCTGACTTTCACAACTGTCCATTACAAACTTCGGAGTGCCATCACATGATTTTAGAAGACAGTTCATTTGTTTCTTGGTCGTCTAAAGCTTCTTTTTGATTATTTCTCAGTAGTTGAGTTACAGTACAGTATGAAAGGTTCCATATAAGTTATGAAACACGAACATTACACAAGTTGCTGAAACATTAAATACAAGAAACGTTGAGATCAAATACAACAAGCTGAGAAGAAAACAGAAAGGAAAAAGAAAAGAAAGCAGTTAAGAGTAACAAAACTACATAGCAAAAGGAGTCACCTTGTATCTACAGGTATGCCACCAATAGGAACAACAATCCTATGCGGCCATTGCAGCATATCTGTTACAATTGAAGTAACAGTATCCTTACATCCACAAAATAACGGTCAGTCCAAATAATGAAGAAAATAATTCCATAAGAAGGAAAAATATCAAAACGTACATTAATCATATCAGAAAGCCCAGGAATAGCTGTTAGACTTCCACCAACAGCCTTCAGAGTATAATCAATTCGTGGTTTTGGCTAAAAGACATGGAAAAACACAAATCATATCAATTGATTAATCATATGCAAAAATTGATAACAGACTAACAATGATTACAATTGTGAATCTGCAAACAAGAGTTTGCACCAGATGATAGTAAGACTTGTTGGGTAAGTCCACAAAAACTTAAAAAAATAGGTATATCATTTCCTTCATTTTCCAAATAGAATTCCTAAGTGAACTTGTTTCTAGACCACAGTGGAGAATCAATTTCCAAGCGTCGAAATTTCGTACTCTCTATCCTCAAATGAAAAATCATATATTGGACATCATCACCACCACAACCTCTGAGTCTATCTCAGCTCAAGAAAGAAATCCACCACAGCGGCAGAGGAAACATTGAGAACGAATCTTCTATATTTGGAAATTTTTGTAATAACTAATTTGAAAAGCCTCCACCTCTTTCTTGAAACGTTTGACGAGTATTTAAATCAAGGATGCTACAGTAATAGGTCAGCTCAGAATTTACCTCAGCCAGCAGAGCGACAACAACTGCGGAGATGCAAGGAATTTCATCTGCAAGTTGGAAAATAGCACGGACTACAGTGAAAACTTGAAGATCCTTCAACTGCGAGAACAAAGAATAGCAAATTTGCCTCCATAATGCTACGTTATGAATAAATCATGAGAAGTAAAGGGATTCAACATACAGCAGCAACACAATCTACAACAGTAGCACTTAGTAGGTAGCATCAATGTTCGCTAGGGAGGTGAAATATTTGATCCACCAACCTGAATGGGTATAGAAGCAACAACCGCTGCCCCAACAGCCAGAATAATGCTTGGATCACCACCCCATCGGAGGTCAATATCCATCGTGATTTGACCTTCCTTTAGGCTCTGAACTCGAATCCCTGCATGGATTCATAATAACATACACAACGAGGTAGCAATGGATGCATTAATTAATTGATCATAAGTAGAAACTGTGAAAAGAAAGATAATGCAAGCCAATATATTTATCAGGTGCAGTCAATATCTGCACCAGGTTGTTTTCTGCAAAATTCTATCTCATCTAAAGATGAAAGAGAATCAACATGTAAGGTACAGCTGATTGCGTGTATTTAAGTACACTCACATAACTGCATCTGTACCAAATATAAGTACATACAGTATGATGTCGTAACATCAAGGATACACACCAACCTGTCACTTTCTCACAGATGAAGATAGGCCTATGAAGTAGCAGCAATTGCAACATATTATTGTAATAAAATACCTCAATGATACTGAGATATCCTCAACAAATGATAATTAATTAGAGAAGCCAAATTAAGAAACATAGTTTTATATCATCCACGGAATTTAAGTCCAGTCATCAACACCCAAAGCAATCAAGAGTAACAAGACATTAAGTTTTGTTAAGTTTCATTCAGCCATGATGTGAAGGATGAACCAAAATGGAAGGATGAAGAATGCAACAAAATGATTAAGAAATATATTAACAACTAGTAAACAATGATGAAACCTTCAATTTTAGGAGCCACATTCCCAAGAGACAATTCGCTGAACTTCAATGAAGAAATCCCTGGAGGCCGATAATCTTCCAACAATGGTTCAACAGATTCTCTTATAATGGCCTCCGCTGCCTGAGAAACGAAAATTTCAAGACAAACCATTTAAATGGAAATTTAATAATCAATAAATAGGAAAAGCACAGGGAGGCTGCCAATGAATATCAACATCTTCAATTATCAACTCCAGTGCTACACTTTAATAAGTGAGCAAAAGAATGATACAATAATCCCAACCATTAAGACCATAAAATTTCAATATCACACCATCATGCCATATAATTTTACACTTCATGTTGTCACATATTTTATTGTCTCACCTTTTAAACCAGAATGTCAAATAACTTTTAAGTTATTTTGGCATGGCTGAGCTTCAATCATGTCTTTCAAGATTTGGAAAATTGACAGATTACACATTTACTTATACAAGCAACATGAATTAGAAATTTATAGCTAGGGACTTGGATAAAGGTGCCTAGATCTAGAGTTTGTATCTACAAGGAAAAAGAATCAACTGCGTGCCGTGAATCTATCTATCATTCACATATGCAAGGGAAACATACTCGCCATATAATTCAATTGTTACATTCAATCAACACTGTCAATTATATTCACAAGCTGAAGTTCAATATAACAAAGTGTAGGTTTTTATTCGTGTTAGCATGTAAATGTAAAGGTCTACATCAGGCCATATGCCCTCAAATGTAGATCTATATCAAGTACTCTGTAGATATAGGTTTGATGCCCAGGCAATGCAGTTTAATCACGCAGCAGAAGTATTTATGCCTCTACGGGAGGCCACAAACAATAGGAAACTTATTAACCCCTTGTACAAGTTATGCCACAGTTTCATGGAATTCTAATCAAAATATATCATGACAAAACTAAACAGATTTCCCCTTTTTAATAAGCCAAAGATCTTTTTAGTAGATACAAAACAAATGTGAAATGGCATGTGTGTCACACAACCAATACCTAGGACGTAAAGAATGGAAGCTTACATCTGCAATAAATGGCCAGAGTTTGCTCAGTTGTTTATTTAGCCATTTCACCTGAAAGTGTAGACAGGTCAGCTTAAAAATAACAAATGAGCAATTTTTTAAAAATATTTTACGACTACCAGAGATAACTGTTACTCAAAACCTCTCATAACACCATATAAGTCCCGAGTAGATTATCATTAGAAAGAGTCATAAATCCCATTACATAGTGCACCTAATGAATGTAAATAACCTGTCATATGCTTGACCCATCCATAAATTAGAACTAAATTAATTTGAGAAACTCTTAATTCCTTAAATGTTACAGGAGACTCCTATTCACATCAGATATCCAATTAGCATTAATGTTCAGAGTGGAAATCAAATCCAATAGGTGCAACTGTAGATGCAAAGAGTTGGAATAAAGGTCTGATCTTTAGCTTGACGAAAATCAAGTTGGTGAGTGATGCAGCATTAATAAGAAACTTAACAAACTTAGATTCCATTCCCAATTTCATTCTCTCTCGGACCTCGAAGTTTATTGCAGCTCACTGATTGCTTGAGTGTCCCCATGAAGAAGGAAATATATTCATGATCAAACGAGAAAACTACAGCAAACTTTAACAGGCAATGCAGCTTTGCAGAAGGCAACAACAGAATAGCAAAAGACCAGCAATGAAATATGGTAACTCAGAGATAGTCCTTGATCAAGAGCTTCTATACCAGTTTATAATCCAAATATATAATTACAAATTGGGGTGAAAATGAGTCGTCTCTTTGAAAAATTTCGGGTTCAAGCTCGAGGTGGCTTAACTGAGAGAAATATATATGTGTATATATATGATACTTAAATTAATTTGATCATTCTTTTTATTAGTTTCAATAATATTATTTTGTCATCCTTATCACCATTATAGTTATCAAGTACATTCAGGTACAATTTTAAATTATTTTTATCTTATTTTATAACAAAATTTGGTTCATTAGTAAAGTAAATTGTCTATATCTTATTTTCATAAAGTATTAGTTTTCAGTTCGATATATATAATTAAACCTCACGTGTTGTTGCTGAAAATAATAATATTATTAACATTTACACTGATTATTGATAAAATTAAATATTTAAAATTTAGAAAATTAAACAATAAGATCTTATAAGGAAGCTTAGAAGATTTCAAACATCTAAATTTAAGCTTAAGCCCAATTCATCAAAGAGAGCTTAAGTAGGAGTTATAGCTAACTCAACTCATGTTGTACCCTAATTACAACACATACAATGATACAATACAAGAAGTCATTATAGCTGCTTAAATTATTATCCAATGTCTTAAAGAAAAATGTACAATACTTAATTAGCGATCTTTTTCTGATAATCTTAGTCTCGCGTTAGCATCCTAATTCAACATGACAGAGCCTCTGAAATGGTAATTTGTTGTGCATCATAGAAACCCGTCCCATGCTAAAAAATCCACCTCTAAAGCAAAACTAACAGAACACCATTTATCATGTTCATCAAAACCAGTCGATCCATATTGAAAACGAAGCAACCCTTCGCCTCTACACAGGTTGGGGAGTGATCATGTATAAAACATTGGGATGGAGAGCAACACCGTAGAATTTGTACTCATACTTGTTATATTTGACAAAAAAAGGAAATACATCAATTTCAGCACCACCATGTTAGAAAGATAGACAAATGGACCAAGAATAATGATCATTCCCATCAGGTATCCATACCAATATTTACTTCCAGTCCTAACCCAAAAGGAGCAAAGTATATAGAAATATTGTAACCTGCTCATATACAGGAAATGATATCCAGCATGGAAAGGTTTCGCCACAGATTTTCTTCAGATCATCCCTGTTTAGTGAGCTTAGTGATCTAACATCAATTGCCTGTCCACACAAACACAAAACCAAAATTTCATCAGTACTGATGATAGTCTAGACACTCCACCAAAATAAAAAATATAAGAAAACACATTATGAAATATCGCAAACATTAAAACTCATGCAAACAAACCACTCGAATATGAAAAAAGAAGACAGATTCTAAAATCAATTTGAAAATAAACAGTAATTAGAAACTAAGAACGTCAAAAAGGGCTAAAATAAACATAACTTCTACAATGAACATACTAACATTTTGTTAAAAATTTTGAAACACGATAAATAATTTCCAGAAATCCAAGGAGGAGAAAAGGAAAAACCAGAACCTTGGCAAGACGCTTCTTGTTGCGGTATTCCATCATGTGCTTCCAACCCGCCATCAACCCGATCCCGAACATCATTCCCATCACAATTCCCGAAATCAACCCCATCGCCCTCTATTCTTTTCCTCCTTCCTCGAAATCACAAACTCTGAATTCCTAATTTCCCTCCGAAAAAAACACAAAATTTACGTCGTAAAACCAATCGTCGACTTCCACAAGAAGAATCACTGTTACATTAATCTTTTTACCGTTACATTTCAAACACCAACAAATGTCGAACTCTTTCGTGTGTCGTTATCAAACACCGCGATCAGGATTTTATCCACGAGATTTAGATTTCTGGGTGAAGAAAAAGGTAAAAAAGCAGAGTATACATCTTACTTGTATGCATGAAAGACGAGGTAGCTCTCACAGAGTTATTTAATATTTTATTATTAAAAAAAATTTATAATTTAATAGTATAATATTATTATGTGTAGTCGATTTTTGAAATACTAGACAAAACAAAATTGTCAAAATAGCAATTTCTGCCCAAGTCGCGTTGCGACTTGCTATTTTTCCTTTTTTTTTTTCGTTTAATTAATTTTTTATAATTTAATTATATATAATTAATTGTTAACAATATATTAAAGTCTAAAAAATTATAATATTAAAATTTTATTAATTTAAAAAATTATAATATTAAAATTTTATTAATTTAAAAAATTATAATTAAGGGTACAAATGTAATAGTGTATTTATTTTGTACAATTGTAAAAAATTACAATGAACTATGTAATTACAAATGTAAAAAATGTCCACCCGTTTCACAATTCTGTCTGTGGCGTTGACGCCGAGGTCCTCTTATTTCCTCGTCCACATTTTGCACTGGCTCATTTTGCGCCTCATTTTCATCACCACCGACCGACTTAATGTTGTTGCGGAACTTGACTCCACATTGTTACGATATGCACCATACGATGAAAATAGAATTGGTGAAATATTATATCCTTGTGCATATGGTTGATTAATACCAAGCCCAAGGTCAAGAGAATAATCTTGTAATCTTGTGTTTGGTTTAACATATATGGAGTCGATTGAAACCAATCACCTTGAGACGGTTGAGGCATGTAATAATCTTGAGGCGGTTGAGGCACATAATAATTTTAAGGTGGATATACTGTAGAAAGACCAGCTATATCAACCCCAATATCATGACGTTCAACTAAACTAGTTGACATTCGGCTAGAACTTCTTCTTTGCCTGTGGGATGTTGTGGGAGCATAATCAGATGAAGAAGCAATTTGTTGTGGCTGTTGGGTTATAGCTTCCTTAATAATATGTAACCCATGTTCAAATCTATCCACCAATTGACTATATCCTTCAATATTTTGTGGTCTAGATTAACATAAAGTTTCAAGGGCATTCACCTCATTTGCCTGAAAAGTGTAGAAAAATAACGAGCCTTGTGTTGTTAAAAAAAATATAAAATAAAATATGTAATATTATATAACAACGTACCACAACTTGCAACATAGGTGCTTCTCCGGGTTGGTACCCGCTTTCCACACATCTATGAATAGATGACGACACGAAATTTCTTGTCATGTTGTAGTATCATTCCCTATAACCTCATTCTGTTTCCCTTCTATTGAAAATGGGTGGCTTATGTACAACTGTGTCATATCATCTTTGCCATCTAGTGATATATTGTATGTATTGCAGGTACCAATCTGCGTCCGTGTGATTTTTACGAAAAATCTGATGGAGGCTCATATCCCGGGTATCTGTCGATTCTGGTACATTTTGCCTCATCCCGAATTGGCGAACAACCCGTTCGGGACGATGCATTTCAACTATGGCGTAGAATATCAATGGACATGATGACCTCCACAACTGGGGGTTCAATTCATTGGCGTAAGCCATAATGACATCCGAGTTCATGTCATACGGCTGCCATATGAACTGTAATAAATAAAAAGATGTAAATTAATATGCATTTAAGTCACGTATAAATGTACGTATAATATCAAAAATAAGTTAACTGATCCGCCTGCATCTCATCCAGTATTTCTCTTATGACCCGGACAGTTCCCCGTACTGTTCGGGTGAAAGTGTGCTGACAATTCCAAGTAGCACCATATGGTGCTACTGGGAGCCAGCGATTGTTGTCCATTTGGACTTGACCCATAAATAGTCGCTGGACACCAAGTCCAGGGCAAAGTGGAGTAATCCGTGACCATGTCCAAATCTGCACGAACAATACAAATATGTGTTATTAATTAATATTAATAGCAAAAAATATTATGAAAAAGTTATTAAGTAAATTTTACCTGTAGCAATTGCAGCGTGCCACCAATTGCCGCTTTGCCTTTTGTGCTGGCATTGCATAATTCGCGATATAAAAATGCCAGTACAGCACTCCCCCAACTATAGTTTCTCGCTGTTTCTATTTCTAATTTTAACAATTATAGTAATGATATATAGTTACTTGAGGAATCTGGGCACATATATCCCTCCAATAGAAGCAATACAACAGCACGGGCGTACTGGACGACGAAGTCATGGGGAGTGTTATAAGTGATATCGACCTCTGCCAAATGAGATGTAACTGCGGATGTCTGTAGTCTTGAGCCCTTCAACGCATTTGCTGGGATGACATTTCAGCGAAGTGTCTAGTATTTCCGTGAGAGATTAGCGAGAAGTTCTGTAATGTTGGCCAACAACCAACTGTGGACGGATTTTGCACATAAAATGTTCACACGTTGGCATCAAAATTCTGTTGAACATACCGTTACCAAATGTCATCAGTTCCAACAGTTCGCCTCGATTGTTACAAGACGTCATAGTGGACATGGACTCAACACTCATGTTGTCAAAATTGCGAACCGAAAATATTCTTGCGGCAAATGGACTCAATTTGGTATTTCTTGCAGTCACGCTCAAAAGGTATTGTAGGGTATAACCCTCCAGTGGTAAACAAATCACCTACCCAACTATTACACTTGAAATGGAGTGTAGAACTCCTTAAGATTTACAGGCCGAATGTTAACAAAGAATATTACAGAAAACTGAAAGATTACAGAAAAATAAAGGAACCGAAAACCTGTTTGAATGTGGCTCAGGGAAAAGAGCCAGATCCAATATTCCGAGGGACACGGTCACAAAATACCGGACCCGAACAACCCAGCAAGTATCACGGCTGCACCACCACCAGCGGTACCCGACGCCTCAACACAGACCACACAGATCTTCACTCACACAGAACCGACCACCACCCTCACTACTCAAGCCAGAGAACACACAGATATTTCAGTGGAAGGAAAGAGTCAGAAAACAGATTTCTCTCGCGCGAAAACATTGCCCCGACAGAGACGGAGGGGCTTCTCCTTTAAAGGGTTGAAGTAACTGTTGGGGAGTATAAGACCGTTAGGCGGTTTCCAGAAGAGCCATCGGTTGGCTCTTGGAAACCGCCGGTGAGCGGTTGTAACCGCCATGGTCGAGGTGTGAGAGAGGGGGAAGAAGAGAAGCGGCGGAAGAACCGAGAGGGAGAGGAGTCTGATTAGGGTTAGAGAGAGAGATACTATTTATATCAAGTTGAGTCGGGTCGGGTTCTGGGCGGCGGGTCGGGTACCGGGTAAGGGGCCTCCGAGGTGATAGTTGGGCCGAGGTTGTGGGCTTCGTATTTGGGCCAAATAATACTTACATACCCCACCTTGGACCAAATCCCATTGGATCGGTCTGGGGCTTTGGATCTGGTTTTCTCATCATTGCCAATAAATACTCCAAGGTTGTACCTGCAATATAAGACACACTAAACAGAGCACAACAGTATCAATCAGGATTTAACAGGAGAATTTTGAGACACTTACTGAATTTTTCTAGAGGTAAACACTTAGTGCCCATGTCAGCAGGATTTTCTTCAGAGCTGATTTTTCCTAATCTTATTAACTCCTTACCCACAATATCACGAATGAAGTGGTACCTAACATCTATATGCTTTGTTCTATCATGAAACACAGGGTTTTTGCATAATTGAATGGATGATTGACTGTCAGAAAGAATCAAAGGTTTTTCCTTTAAAAAACCAATTTCAGTTAACAGACCGCTGAGCCATAAAGCTTCTTTAAATGCTTCGGTGGTAGCAATGTACTCAGCTTCAGTAGTAGATAAAGCAACAATATGTTGGAGTTGGGATTTCCAACTAATGCATGAGCCACAGAATGTAAACATATAGGAAGTGGTGGATTTACGGCTATCTCTATCATTGGCATAGTTAGAGTCTACAAAACCAACAAGTTTTGCATTTGCAGCATGTCTAGAAAATTTAATACCAATGTTCATAGAACCACGCAAATAACGAAGCAGCCATTTCAAAGCTTCCCAATGGGGAGACCCGGGATTGGACATGTATCTACTCAGACAACTTATAGCATAAGCAACATCAGGTCTAGTGCAAACCATTAAGTACATAATAGAGCCAATCACATTTGAGTAAGGGATTTTGTCCATTTTCCGAATATCACTTTTTGATTTTGGGCATTGATCTTTACAAAGCTGAAAGTGAGCTGCTAAAGGTACAGCAGTAGGCTTGGCATTTTCCATTGAAAACTTTTTTAGGACAGTCAAAAGGTAGGATTTCTGATTTAGAAAAATAGTATATGAGTTTCTATTACGACTAATGCTCATGCCAAGAATCTGTTTAGCATTTCCAAGGTCTTTCATTTCAAAAGCATTGCATAGATCCTTTTGTAATACATGAATGAGTTCTAACCTAGGGCTAGCAATTAACATATCATCAACATATAAAACTAAGAAAATGGGAGCATCATTCACATATTTGAAATAGAGGCAATGATCATGGTTACTCCTAGTGAAATTTAAAGATATCATGAACACATCAAATTTCTTGTTCCATTGACGAGGGGATTGCTTAAGACCATATAAAGATTTTTTCAACAAACATACATGATCTGGTTTAGACTTATCAGAGAATCCAAAAGGTTGTGTCATGTAAATATTTTCATCCAAATCTCCATGCAAGAAGGCAGTTTTGACATCCATCTGTTTTAGTTCCCAGTCATAAAACGCAGTAAGAGCAAGAATCACACGGACTGTAGTATATTTCACAACAGGTGAGAAAATTTCATTATAGTCTATACCTTCTTTTTGTGTAAATCCCTTAGCAACTAGTCTGGCTTTGTATTTTATGGGATTTTCCTGTTTTATTTTGAATAGCCATTTGCAATCTACAATGGAGGCATCTTTTGGTTTTGGAACAAGAACCCAAGTTTTGTTATCAAGTAAAGATTTCATTTCTTCTTTCATAGCAGCAAGCCATTTTTCGGATTTTAAGGCTTCTTCAACACTAGAGGGTTCTCCTAGCTCAGTATTAAGGCTAGTGTGGAAGTCCCTAAGTTTTGAGGGTATTCTAGTTTGTCTCCTATCCCTATCTCTAGCAAGCAGGTAATTGTCTAGAGGGTTATTAATCCGGTTTGTATTTTCTAGGTTTTCTATGTTTTCTGCATTTTGTTCTTGGGGGTTCTCTAATCCCTCCCCTTCTTGGTTATCCTCTATGCTAACTTTATTGAAAGTGGTTTCTATTCCTGTGGGTTGAATTTGTTCTAAACATGGTATTTCATTTTCGTTGAAAGTAACGTCTCTACTTATTAGAACTTTGAAACCAGGTTGACTCCTAACCCACAATCTATACCCTTTCACCCCTTCAGGATAACCAATAAAAACACATTTGAGGGATCTAGGTTCAAGTTTATCAACATTCTGATGAACAAAAGCAGAACATCCAAACACACGTAAGTAAGATAGATCAGGCATTTTACCATTCCACATAAATTCAGGAACTTTTCCAGATAATGGCACAGAGGGAGACAAGTTTATCAAATGAGCAGCAGTTAAAACAGCTTCACCCCAAAATGTTTTGGGCAAACCAGAACTGATCAACAGGCATCTCACCTTATCGAGTAAGGTACGGTTCATTCGTTCAGCTACCCCGTTTTGCTGTGGGGTGTAAGGGTTAGTCTTATGCCTTCTTATTCCATGCTTATCACACATTTCAGAAAATTGTTTATTACAAAATTCTAAACCATTATCAGTCCTAAGAGATTTCAGTTTTTTATCAGTCTGATTTTCAACAAGGTTTTTCCATTTCTCAAATTTATCAAAGACTTCAGATTTATGTTTCATTAAAAACACAAACACTTTCCTAGAATAGTTATCAATCACAGATAGGAAATACCGATTACCACCATGGGTAGGCACTTTAGATGGACCCCAAACATCAGCATGGACATAGTCTAAAATGCAAGTAGACATAGATGGATTTGGGGATGGGGACATAGGGAAGTGAACCTTATGATGCTTTCCCATAACACATTCATCACAGAAATCTAACTTATCAAGTTTATCATTCAAAATCCCATCTTTTCTTAGAAAATCGAGACCTTTCATGCTAATGTGTCCAAGTCTTTTATGCCAAAGATTTGTTTTGTAGTTTTCAGAAACAGATGCAGCAAAGTTATCATATGCAGCAGTGCAAATATACAGATTTCGTTTCCGTTCAGCTTTAAAAACGACCAAAGACCCTTTCATAATTTTCATAGTGCCCTTTCCCCACCTACCTTCTAACCCGTCTTCTTCTAATGCAGCACAAGAAATCAGGTTATGACTCAAATCAGGTACGTATCTAACATTTTTCAAAATCATTTTATAGCCTTCAAAACACAATGCAATGTCACCAAGACCTTTGATTTCACATTTTTTCTCATTGGCCATAGACACAAAACCAATATGCTCATATCTCAGATTTGAAAATATGTCTTTGAAAGGACTCATGTGAAAGGTACAGCCAGAGTCAATTAACCACTCATGCATATCAAAAGAGTTCACAGAATTAACTTCATATACTACAAAAACTTCACCATTTGATTCGACCGACACATTATTAGTCTTTTCTTTATCATCATAGTTTTTATCCCTATTTTCTCTCCTAGGTTTTCTACAATCTTTTATGTAGTGACCTTTAATACCACAGTTGTAACAGCGTCTATCCTTTATTCTGTCGTTTTTCAGGTTGTTTTCTCTAGGTCGTGACTTACTCCTACCGTTATTATACCTGCTTCTGCTCCTACTATTATGTCTGTGATTTCTAAATTTGGTTCTACCCCTAACCATATTGATCTCATGCTGATTCTGACTAGGCTTATTGATCTTAAGATCTAACTCTTTACTCTTTAGTCCACTAATTACAGTTTCTATATTAATATCATCTCTTCCATACTTAATGGCAGCTTTAACATCTGAGTAAGATTCAGGTATGGCATTCAGTAACACAATAGGTGAATATTCATCAATATATTTATCACCAGCAAGTTTAATATCTTGGATTAATTTCGTGAAGTCATCTAGATTCTCATCAATATTCCTAGAAAGATCAAGTTTGTATCTAAAAAATTTTTCTAGCAAAAACAATTTGTTAGGCAAAGAGATTTCAGTATACAGATCTTCTAACCTATCCCATAAGGCTTTTGAAGATTCTAATTTTCCTACTTTTCGTAAGACGGAATCAGACAGGTTCAGAATTATGGAGGAATAAGCAAACTCATCGTTTTCCTTTTTCTTTTCTTCAGAAACATTTTCAACGTAATTGCCTTCAATGGCTTTGAAAACCTTTTGTTGGATTAGGATACCTTTCATTTTCTGTTGCCAGATTGAGAAATCGATTTTGCCATCAAAGGGTAAGAGATTATAACCAGCCATTTTTAAGAAACAAAGGTTTTAAGAAAAACTTGGTTTTATAGGCAACACAAGAAAAATACCGAGAACAATTTTAGAGAAAAAGAAATTTTAGAAAACAGGAAATTGGTTTTTAAAAACAGATGTACAGAGAGATTTCAGGGGAGAACTAATAGTACGTTTCAAGGTTACAATATGCAAATACAGTCAGTAGGCAGAGTTTACATATAGAGGCAGAAGGCAAATTTTCAAACAAGTCACACAGGCTTTAAGGTGCACGGTAATCACAGTAATAAGGCAGAACAAATACACCAGAACCGAAAGCAGTGTAAGAATATATCGGAGACAAGAATCAGAATACCAAAATATATCGGAATACAACAATATGGCAGATATACCAGAAACAGGAAGCAGATATATCTCAAAACACTAGAGTAACAGATATGCCAAAAATAAGAACAAAATATACCAAGACCAAGGCTCACCAGCCTAAGTCCCCACTAGATACCCGACGACCTCAAGGGTCCGGCCAAGGGGGATATTAGGGGGCTTTACCTTGGCAAATAAGGGTAATACAGAAATACGGAAAGAGATAACAGTAAAGTAAACAGAATAGTAAGTAAACAGTAAACGGAAGGAGGAGGGGTTTACGAAATTACCGCCACCAGGATCTGCACGGATCAGAGACGCAGGCTTTGATACCACTGTAGGGTATAACCCTCCAGTGGTAAACAAATCACCTACCCAACTATTACACTTGAAATGGAGTGTAGAACTCCTTAAGATTTACAGGCCGAATGTTAACAAAGAATATTACAGAAAACTGAAAGATTACAGAAAAATAAAGGAACCGAAAACCTGTTTGAATGTGGCTCAGGGAAAAGAGCCAGATCCAATATTCCGAGGGACACGGTCACAAAATACCGGACCCGAACAACCCAGCAAGTATCACGGCTGCACCACCACCAGCGGTACCCGACGCCTCAACACAGACCACACAGATCTTCACTCACACAGAACCGACCACCACCCTCACTACTCAAGCCAGAGAACACACAGATATTTCAGTGGAAGGAAAGAATCAGAAAACAGATTTCTCTCGCGCGAAAACATTGCCCCGACAGAGACGGAGGGGCTTCTCCTTTAAAGGGTTGAAGTAACTGTTGGGGAGTATAAGACCGTTAGGCGGTTTCCAGAAGAGCCATCGGTTGGCTCTTGGAAACCGCCGGTGAGCGGTTGTAACCGCCATGGTCGAGGTGTGAGAGAGGGGGGAGAAGAGAAGCGGCGGAAGAGCCGAGAGGGAGAGAAGTCTGATTAGGGTTAGAGAGAGGGATACAATATATATCAAGTTGAGTCGGGTCGGGTTCTGGGCGGCGGGTCGGGTACCGGGTAAGGGGCCTCCGAGGTGATAGTTGGGCCGGGGTTGTGGGCTTCGTATTTGGGCCAAATAATACTTACAGGTATGCGTTGCATACATGATTAATGCTGCATCAATGGTGAAGGATTATTACGATATAATGGCTTATAAGAATACATATTCTAAGTCATTTGAACATGTGCATTTCGAAGATTATTGCGATGTACTAGGATTTGAGTTGGTCCACGATCCTACTATTCGTATCTCTTCGCGTCCTGGTCGAAATCAAACAACACGTATTCACAACGAAATGGATTGGGCGCAAACGCGTGCACGACAACAAGCTCAATAAAGAAATTTTTCAACACAATCAGATGTGTCAGTACCGGGTTGCCAGGATTAATTATATACTTTTTGTATTTTTTATAATTGTACAAAAATACACTTTTACATTTATACATTAAATTATAATTTTTTAAATTAATATAATGTTAATTTTATATTTTTTTGGATTTTAATATGTTGTTAATAATTAAGTATATATAATTAAAGTATACAAATTTAATATATACATATATATAAATTAAAATATATATATGTATATATATATGTATACTAAAAAGGCTGACCACACGGTCAGCCTTTTTAGTGATTAGAGGCTGGTGCAACAACCTTTGATTAAACGCTGCTGCCAGTCTTTCTTAATTTTTTTTTTAAATAAAAAAGTTGATCCTTTCGTGTATAAATAGCAGGCATCAACCCATTCACTCTTCACCAAACTCAGTCATGCATTATTTCTCAGTTTCTTGCTAACTATGTGTACTTCATTTTCTCGAATTCAAATTTTTTTGTATTTTGGTGGTGAATTATGCAGCGATAAATGGTCTCTTATAGCATTGAAGTTTTTGTGTATTTTGAGAGTGTCCATATTATTTGAATATCTTGTACTCTTGAATATCAGGAAGTTTTGTGTATTTTGGGAGTGCCTAACGCATTTGAATATCTTGTACTCTTGAATATCAGGAGTACAACTTCAACAGTGCGGAAAATCGTCCAAGTATGATGGCCACATGCTCCAAGCCCTATCCATGAATATGATTTTAGGGCCTCGAGTGATCGATGGATAAGGTCATCCTGAAGAAAGAACTTATAGTGCTCGATCGATTCATTTTTCGTTACTCCTGTTGCAGTTGACGGTTTTGTGTATCCTGGTAAGCGAACTGTCGGTTCGGTGGTGATGAAAATGAAGCGCAAAATGTGAGCGAGTGCAAAATTATAATTTTTAACAATTGTACAAAATAAATACACTATTATATTTGTACCCTTAATTGTAATGTTTTAAAGTAATGCAATGTTAATTTTATAATTTTTTGGATTTTAATATATTTTTAAAAATTAATTATATATAATTAAATTATACAAATTTATTTAAACGAAAAAAAAGAGAAAAAATGCCAAGTCGTGATTCTAGATCGCGACTTGGTCAGCTTTTTCATTTTTCTTGCTTTATTTGTTGACGAGTCGTGATTTTAAATCACGACTCGTCATGTTTTTATTATAATATTAAATAAAATTATAATAATATAATTTTTTTAATAATAAATAATTAAATAAATAAGCTCTCACATTCGTCATTTCTTTCTCTCTCTTCACCTATCTGTTCCAACTGTCCATTTTATGATTATTATTTTTCTATTTTTCATAATTCAACCTAATTAATTAATTCGAGCAATCCAGCACGTGAGTCCAATCGGCTCATGAGCTCGGCAAGCTGGCTCGACTAGAGCTCAGCTCAAGTTCGAACATTTCGAGCTCGACTCATCTAATATTATTTTTTATATATTTAACTACACATATAATAGTATATCAAATTAATAAATAAAATATTTATAATATAGTAAATTTTATTCAAACAATATCTCATATTTTAATTTGATATCAACATAAAAGTATAGTATTTCAATATTTATCAAAAAATTAGCATAAATTTTGGTGTTTTCTATTATTATTTTTGTGTAAATCATGATTTAATATATATAATGCATTTGAATTTTATTGTTATATTATAATTTTAATTTGTAATTTTCTAACAATTAAAAATATTTTATATATTTATTTGAGAGTATATATTTGTACCAAGATTATGCTTAAGTAGGTACACAATTTTATGTATATTTTTTATTAAATATGTTACCACTATACTAATATTAGATGTATAATTAATTGAATGTAAACAAATCCTTGTTAATTTTACAATTAATTAATATCATTATTATTGTTATTATTTTTTTAGGGTGAAATATATTTTGCATTTCTAAAGTATGTTACCCTCATTAATTACCCCTACATTAAAAAAAATTTGTATTTTCATGGAATAACTCAATTTTACTCTTTGACCTAACCTTAAGTCCAAGACGTTAGGGCTGCCAATTAGTATGCAATACCTAGACCCAAACTCAGACCCATTCAATAGTTATGCCGAGTATCTGTACCTAATATTTTTAGGTTAGATCCAGACTGTAACAAACATATATATATATATATATATATATATATATATATATATATATGTTTGTTACAGTCTGGATCTAACCTAAAAATATTAGGTACAGATACTCGGCATAACTATTGAATGGGTCTGAGTTTGGGTCTAGGTATTGCATACTAATTGGCAGCCCTAACGTCTTGGACTTAAGGTTAGGTCAAAGAGTAAAATTGAGTTATTCCATGAAAATACAAAAGTAAATTAATTAAAATTACCTCACTTGATATTTGGGTGCCAAAACAATATGCTCAACGATCACTTGCAATATTTTTGTCTTTAAAATTATATCTAGGGTAATGCATAAATACAAATTTATAAATATATTTTAACTAAAGGTACTAATATTGATCTTATTATTATGTGACTGACCCAATATTAATTTATTAACATCATAAATGAATAAAAATTAAAGTCAAATTGATTGATATATTTAACTATAGAGCGCATTAAGTGAATGCAGCATATTATTAATAGTGAAGGGTATTTTTGTTCATTTTCATTTAATTTAAAAGATTATCACAAAGATAGGGGGTAATTGATGAAGGCAGTATACTTTAAGGATGCAAAATGTATTTAATTCTATTTTTATTTTTTATTAATTTTTATTTTTTATATTATCTAATAGTTGAAAAAAATAGAAATATGTTTTTGTTCAGATAATTTGGGCTTATAAATCTAACAAAATAAATATTATTCTAAAATAATTTTTATTTTAGTTATGAAAAATTTGAAAAAGCTCGAGCTAGTGTCTGAATTTTTTGCTAAGCTCGACTTGAACTCGGCTCGTTAATACCCTAATTAAAACTAGATGTGCTTACATAATTTGAATTTCTAATATATGTATATATATGATTAAAAAGTAGAAGTAAGATCAAAAGAATAACTTATTAAAGTTGATTTAAAAAAAAAAAAACTTAATTCAAATACTAGTATGTGGGCCACGTTCAATTTAGCTTGCATAACTAAATAATAGTTTCAAAATTAATTTTTATTTTGAAAAATATATTTTAATTGAAAAGATAAAAAAATTTAAAATAAAAGAATATAGTTATAAAAAGTTAAAACTAATGAAAGTTGAGAAGAGTGGGCACTTTGAGGGTTAGAAGAGCGAGAGGGTGGAAAGTTAGATAATTAATTAAATATTAAAAAATTATAATTGATGGACAAAAAGAAATGAGACACTAAATAGGTGATTTCACTTAATTAATAATAAGGTATAGATATACATGAATAAAATAATATTGATGTTGTACTTGACATAATTAGTTGTTAATTTGTAATAATAATGTGATCTAAAATATGGATATAATTACATGATTAAATCTATAAATTGGATAGAGTTAAAATTAAGAAAATTGGTTGTGTCCCACGTAGGAAATGATGGGAAAAGAATGGCATTTTATGTGTATATAACATTTATTCCAGTCAAATATTTTCAAAACTTCATTTAGCAGCTTTAATTTCAAACCTAAAATCCCCCGCCATTTTGCTGAGAATTTATGTTCGGATTTAATTATGCATTTTGTAACCTGCTGCTAGTGATGCTTATATGAGGTTGATTCACTCTTCACTTCAAATACACCAACACAACTACAAGAATCATCTCTTTCTCTCTCAGTATGCTCTCGAGCTCTCCCTCTCATTCGAGTTTCAACTCTAGTTTCTTAAGGTTTTTGAGTGTTTTTCAAGGTGTTTTTCGTCATAGTGCAATACAGATAGAACTGAATCGTCTTATCCTAGAAGAAGTTGCGTAGTACCCGATGTACGTAAAACACGCATGTATAATTTCTTCAAGGCAAACGGAAGAAATTTTGTGATACTATTGGTAATTTAACTTGGATCGAGAGTTGTTACGATACAACTCTCTTGTAAGTTCTCAATTTACTTTTCTGTAAAACAACATATCTAATTGTTTGCTTTTTTGTTCCAATGTGTTTGTTTTGTTAATTTGGTTTCAAATTATTTGTTAAATCTGGTTTAATTTTCAAAACGCTATGATTAGATTTTCAAAATCATATTACGAATTGTTGACTAAATACTTTTTCAAATAATCTTTGAACAAATTATAGTGTTTGAAAAATTAGATTTTGTTGGAACCAAACTCAGCTTTTTCATTGTTGTTTTTGAAGTTTTAAAATCCAATTTTAAACTTGTTAAAATCTTAAGTACTTTCAGTTTCAAATTGTTAAAACAGTCGACAATGTTTTTGCCGATATTCCTATTATCCCAAAAGTTGATTTGTCCAGACTACCTAATAAGTTCTTGGGTTTTTTTCAAATGTTGGCAACAAGTGAAAAGTTGGCTGACGATGAAAGGACTTTCGACGGTGATTCAGGTGACTAGACTTGTGCCTACTGACACTGATCCCAAAAATGCTGAGATTGCATAGTGGACTAAGCGGGATCAAATAGGTGGAGGGGTTATTTTGTCAACATTGTCAAATACGCTTTTTAATATCTACTGTTCGACTCTTACACTGCAAAATCGTTACGGCATGAGTTGGATAGAAAATATAACACTTGAAGAGCAAGGGCTCGAAAAATATTCTGTAACTAAAACAGATACATTAGATTATCAGCCTTGAGCATATTATATTTGATGCTGATATGAAGCTTCTTGAGAAGTATCTAGTCATGTCCACAGTGGACAAATTTTCTAAATCTTAGAAAAGTTTTGGCATGACACTCAAGCATCAGATTGGAAGACTGTCTCTAGATGATCTTATGGTTGCAATTAGTATAGAGGAAGAGCACAAAGATCAGATTCATAAGATGCCTATTGAGCATCATCCAAAGGCCAATTTAATAATCGGAAAAAAAAGTAAATAATGTAAGAATTAAAAAACTATCAATAAAGGCAAGGCCATAAAAAATAAGAAACCAAAAGCAAACAAACCTTATTAGAACTGTGGGCAGGTTGGACACTAGACCAAATATCGTCCTTCTAAAAAGGCCTAGACTGGGTAGGCAGCAGTCAAAATGGTTGTGGGGGGTTCTAGAGTTGCTAGTACCTCAAAAGCAATTGAATGGTATGTTTCTGTACAACTCAAACTCCTAACTATCTATGAACCTTTTGATTGGTTGATTCTACTGGAGCAAATGTGCATGTTTGTTCTAATAAATCACTTTGTGTCTTATCGTACCATCAATGGAAGGGTAATAAGTATGGGGAATTCCAGTACAACTGAAGTACTTGGGATAGGAAACATAGATTTGAAGTTTCCTTCAAGGCGCATTTGATCTTTGAAAAGAGTTACCATATATCTACTATTTAGGAGAAATATTATTAGCAGTTCTGTAATAGTTAGTGAATGTTGTGAACTTACCTTCAAATTCAATAAAGATGTAATTCAATAGTTTGGTATTTTTGGTGGCAAATGTTTATCAGATGGGTTGTTTAAAGTTCGTGTTGAAGTAATAAAATTGATGTTTCTGATTCTGTTATCATTACTGTTGAATATTCTAGATTAGGTTATTTAAATTTAGGTTCAATCAAATGTAGGGTGAGTCTTGATTTAATACCTAGTTATAATATTAAATGAAGTCACAAATGTCAAATTTGTGTTGGAGCTAAACAAATTAGGAAACCCTATCAATCAGTAGAAAAGGATTCGAAAATACTTAATTTAGTGGGAAAAATATTTTTTTAGTCCGTTAAGTGTGTCCAATTTTAATTTTAATCCTATAAGTATACCCATTTTTTATTAACTCCAGTAACTAGCAAAATTGGTTAGATTTAGTCCGTTTGAGGGTTTTCTACTTTTTTTTTTGGCCAAAATTTTAAATTTACTTCGAACTTGCCAACGTGCAAACTAGTTGGTCCAATTTTCGGTCAATTAACCACGTGTCATGCCACATGGGAGAGTACATGGCTTGCATACGTGGCTTGTATGCTAACTGGGTAGACCCTTCTCTGTACAAAACTAAATTCATTTACAAAGTTAAAAAAAAAATTGATTAGGTAAAAAAGTGAGCTTATTACTTTGTAATCTTAATAGGAATTGAACCTCCTTCTTGGATTTTGATTAGTCCAAGAAGTCTGAACCATTGCTTTCTTTCCGCAGTAACAAAAAAGTGATCATTCCATGGAAGAAGACATTGGAACCGAGAGATAAAGAAGAAAAATGGGTTTGTGCAAGCATGAAGAGAAGAAAATATATTTTGTTGGTTAGGAAAAGTATTTTGAAGGGAAAAGTCACCTTTTTTCCATCCAAAAGATGGTTAACTTGTCTTCCACCTCATGATTTTAGCCACATAGGATTATAAATCAACAAAAACGCATCTAGGTTTCCAGCCATATCACTTTTTCGGCATAAATTATAAATCCAATCCATCGGATGACTAAATATAATCAATTTTACTAGTTACTAGAGTTAATAAAAGATGGGCATACTTATAGGACTAAAACTAAAATTGGGCATACTTAACGAACTAAAAATATATTTTTTCCTAATTTAGTTCACATTGATATTAGTGAGCTCAATGAAATTGTAAATAGGGACCATAAGAAATATTTTATATCTTTATAGGCATTATAGTAGATATTGTTATGTCTTTCTCATTAGAAACAAAAATGAAGCCTGAAAAATTATTTTGTTTCAATACAAAGCAGAACTGGTAAGAAACTTAAACAGTTAAGGTTTGATAGAGGAGGTGTATATGACTCAAGTACATTCAACGAATATTGCCAATGTTTTAGCACAATTCATGAAGAAACTTCTCTATATTTGTCTTCATCTAATTGAATAGTTGAACAAAAACATAGTTCAAAGACATGATTAACAGCTTTTTATTAAACTTCGGGTTTTAAACTTTTGTGGGGAGAGGCATTGAGTATAGCTTGCCAAATTCTTAATAGAGTCCATTTGAAGCACAATACACGTGCTCATTTCGAATTATGAAAAGTAAGGAAGTCAAGCCTCAAATACTATCGAGTCTGGGGTTGCCTAGCAAAAGTGTTGGTCCTAAAACACAAGAGAAAAAAATTGGGTCCTAAAACTATTGATGTTGTGTTCTTGGGCTATGTGAAGACAAGCTATGCTTTTAGATTTCTGATTACTAAATTAAAAATTTAAGCATTGAGGTCAACACAATAATCTAACTTTGTGATGCTACTTTCTTAAAAAATGTATTTCCTTTAAAAATATGAATACCTCAAAGAGTTTCTCTGGATGATTCACTTGCCTCCACTTCTATTTTTGAACAAGTGGAAAAGATGACAAATGTGAGGTTAATCCTAGTAGTATTAATCTGACTCATGAGAAGGTAGATGAACCTAGACGGAGTAAGAGAGTTAGAGTTATCAAAGATTTTGGAAGTGACTTTGTCACTTACAACATCGAGGACGATCCCGGCAACCTTTAAAGATGCTATGACTTCTCTTGAAGTCAAGCAGTGGAAGGAAGCTCCCAAAAGTGAGATGGAGCCCATTGTCTCTAACGGGATGTGGGTGTAGTCGATCTCCCTCCAAGGTGTACTACAATTAGTGTAAGTGGATCTTTAATAAGAAACTGAAACTTGATGGGACCGTCGATAAGGTTAAGGTTAGATTGGTAGCCAAGAGTTTTAAACAAAAAGAGAGAATAGACTATTTCGATATCTATTCTCCAGTAGCTTGGTCGACTACTATTCGGATGCTTATAGCACTTGCTTCGGTATATTATCTTCTGATTCACCATATAGATGTGAAAAAAACCATCTTGAATGGTGAACTAGAGGAAGAAATATACATAAATCAGCCTGAGGGATTTGTAACTCATGGTAACAAGCACAAAGTTTGTAAACTTGTTAAGTCTCTCTATGGACTTAAACAAGCACCCAAATAATGGCATGAAAAGTTTGACAAAACTATTCTTTTTTTTTTTTTTAACAAAAACCACTTAGAGGTGGGGGAGCTTTTCGAAGTCCCCAATCCTTCTATATTAAAATGCACAAAGTAGTTACAATGGGGAGGGCTACCTCCCTAGAATTTCTAGTAAAGCCATAAACAAGGAGTACTACTCCCTTACAAATAGAGCAACAATACACAAGGAGTACTACTCCCTTACAGCAAAAGACCCGAACAGGTGTCGTAAACAAAATTATGACGAGTCAAAAAGATTTTTGTTATCCCACCACGTCGTAGATCGCACAGCACCTGCAAATAAATCTGTACAAAAAGGCCAAGCCAAAGTGTGTGTAATGTTCCAAAAGGATAAATAATGAACATAAGTACTAACGTGGAGATCATGTTTGTATGGTTGTCAGCCTTTGAACCTGTGAGAGGAGTTTATAAGACCTGCAAAAGATATAACAACAAACAACTAGATAAAGGAGATCAGTAGAAGTGACAAAACCAAAAGGTAACCAGGGAAATATTGGTCCCAACATCAACCATATGGAAGAGTAACCTCCAAGGAACCCATATGGGGGCAATCACAAAAACTACACAGAAAAGCGCAGATAGGACAACAAGTATCAGCGAAGAAATAGTCAGTAATGAAGTACCCCTAATTTCATGAAAAGATATTTCAACTGAAATTAAATATATTAGTACTTCTGATTCTAATAGCAGGCAAGGAGTAGGCGTCAAGTCTAATCAAACCTTTAGGAATACCAGTGATATTATCAGGGGATAAAATGGTGAGACGTTCGCTGAAACAGGCTTGGTTAGCAAAATAATCGGCCACTTGGTTACCCTCTCTAAAGATGTGTGATATCTTGAACTCAGTTTGGGATAGAAGCTCTCTAATTTGTTGCAGCAAGTTTTGAAGGTGTCATGGCCCTGGGGAGAGAAAATAAGCTTGATGGCAATGTTGGCATCTGTTTCCACTCAAATTTTCCTAATATTGTTATCAATGCACAATTTAACACCTCTATATATAGCATTTAGTTCTGCTGCTGTGTTGGACATGAGGCCAAGATGTTCTTGGAATGCAAAGACGGTCTGACCTAGATGATTTCTGATGATACCGCCTGCTCCTACAATGCCTGGATTACCTTTTGAGGCCCCATCCGTGTTCAATTTGAACCATCCCCTATCGGGCTTAATCCACTTAACAGTAGAGATTCTGGATGATGTGTTCTAAGGGGGAAGTGAAATTTTAAAAAGAGAGGCAACAGATCTGTCCCCTTTCCAGTGTATAGCTCTCATGAGGTTGGTTTTACCAAGAAGATGAAGATAATTGAGGGTTTGAGAGATAATACGATTAGCTTTGAAAGGAGCCCCCTCAAATATGGCAGCATTCCTACAAGTCCAAGTGTACCACATGATCAGCGGGGGAAGAATATCTCTGATGTGAAGCTGATTAGAAATATTACTTCTCCAGGCTTGAAGGATCATGAAAAAATTGTTCATGACTGGAATATTGAGTTGAAATTTGGAGGCAAAGAAGCTCCAGACTTCAAGGGAAACCTTGTTATGAAGGAAAAGGTGAGGGATAGTCTCCTCCTGAAACCTTGTTATGAAGGAAAAGGTGAGGGATAGTCTCCTCCTCCTTCAAACAGCAAACACATCTAGAGGCTAGAGAGATGCCCTTTTGTTTGAGTCTGCTGTCGACTGGTATCCAGTTATGGAGGACTTTCCAAATGAAGATAGAAATAGTAGGCCTGACAAGGGGAGACTTTCCAAATGAAGATAGAAATAGTAGGCCTGACAAGGGGAGACCAGAGATTTTTTAAGATGGGAAGGGAAGGTTTGTGATCTCTACTAATATCCTGAGCTGATTTGGTAGAAAAGGAACCGTGGGGGATGGTTTCCAATGCATAAAATCTTGGTGCTGAGGATTAATGGGGATCTGCAAAATAAGCTCTATGATATGCTGAGGAACAGCCTCCTTCAATTTACCAATATCCCATGTGTGGTTGCTCCAGAAGTTATTGACCAGGGCATTGGATGCTCTGTTGGATTGTATGAGGGAACGAAGGGTGCCAGCAGGGAGCCAACAATCATACCAGAAAGATACATTACCAGCTCCAAGGCTCCAAAAAATGTTCTCCTGAGAGATAGATTTAATGCTACAAATTCTTCTCCAAATATTAGAGTCCTTCGGTTTAGCTTTAGTAGAGCTAGGAGTAGACTTTTTACAATATCTACTGATAGTAAAGCTGGCCCATAGAGAATTGTTTTGTCTCAGCCGCCAGCAGAGTTTATGGGTAAAGGCTGTGACGGTATCCCTAATATTTCTGATACCCAAGCCCCCTTCTTCACAAGGATAGCATATGAAAGCCCATTTAGTCCAATGAATTTTCCTCTTCTTCACAAGGATAGCATATGAAAGCCCATTTAGTCCAATGAATTTTCCTGTGGTCAGTAGTGGATCCCTAAAAGTATTTGGCAAACAGTTGTTCGATTTTCTGCAGAGTGCCAATAGAAGGACTCAAAACTTGAAGAAGATATACAAGCATAGAGGACAGGACACTTTTAATAAGTTGAAGCCTGCCCCCTTGTGAAAGATGAATATACTCTCATCCAATGATCTTGTTTTTGATTTTGTCAATAAGGGGTTCAAAAAGAATTTTCTTCTTATGACCTTTATGCAGTGGAGCTCCAAGATAGGTGATAGGAAGACACTTGAGGTTGAAGCCACTAATGGATTTGATTCTGTGGGCAATGTTGTTGGCCTTCTTACTAGGGATAAAGAAGCTCTTGGAATGATTGATTTTTTGGCCAGATTGGTCCTCATATAGCTCCAGGAATTGCATCAGTTTGGTCAGAGAGTGTTCTTCACATCTGGTGAAAATGATGATGTCATCCGCATAGGCTAGGTGAGAGACTCTAGTTTTACAGCTCGTCTAATAGAACATATCAGGATTCTGAGAGAAAAGGTGATTAAGCCCTCTGGAAAGAGCCTCTGCAGCAAGGATGAATAAAGCAGGAGAAATTGGATCACCTTGTCTAAGGCCTTGAGATGATTTGAAGAAACCAGATGGTTCTCCATTAACTAGAATGGTAAACCAGCAATGTTCAATAGCGTGCTTGATGAGGACAATAAATCTGGTAGAGAAACCCATCTTCTCAAGAATCACATAGAGAAATTTTCAGTTCACCCTGTCATAAGCCTTAGACATATCCAATTTTAAAATAAGATTCCCTTTGCTATGACTCATGTCAAGATGATGTGTCATTTCTTGGGCTAGAAGGATATTGTCGGCAATGAGCCTACCAGGCACAAAACCACTCTGAGATGGAGAAATGAGATCAGGAAGAGCTTGGGAGATTTTAGTGTAAAGAAGCTTGGACAAGATCTTATTGGTAACATTGCAGAGGGAGACAGGTCTGAACTCGAACCAGGATTAGGGTGAGTCATTCTTAGGTATAAGACTGATAGATGTAGCAGAGAAGCTTCTGGGCATAGGGGTGCCCCTAAAAAAATTCATGATAGCTACATTGACATCCTCTGCGATAGTATTCCAACACTCTTGAAAGAATGCTGAAGAGAATCCATCAGGCCCAGCTACATTGTCTTTATTAATAGAAAAGACAACCTCTTTGATATCATCTTGGGAAGGTGGTTGACAGAGGTTAAGGATGACATCTTGATGAATTTGAGGAAATTGGAATAGAAAATCATGAGGGAGAGAGGTGACAGAGGTATTACTTAAGAGACTTTCAAAGAAGTGAACACCAGATTCCTTAATGAGAATGATAAGTGTGTTTACCATAAAGTTAAAGAGGATAATATTATATTTTGTGCATGTATGTTGATGACATTCTACTAATAGGATTTTGTTTAGATATTATCACCGAAACAAAGTCATTTCTAAAAAATAAGTTTGAAATGAAGGATATGGATGAGGCTAATGTAATTCTTAGCATCAAATTGATTCGTTCAACTGATGGAATAACTATTTCTCAGTCTCATTATGTTGAGAAGATAATTGAGAAATTTGGCTATCAGAACAATAGAATTGCAAAGACACCATACTATCCTTCTGTGGCTTTATTCCCAAATGAAAGTAGTGTATTGGTAGCATAACTAAGGTATTCTAAAATTATTGGGAGTTTGCATGACACGAGATCAGACATTTCATTGTCTGTCTCAAAGTTGGCTAGATACACTAGTTGTCTGAATAGAACCTGTTGGGGAGTTTTGGATAGGGTACTGAGGTACCTTAAGGACACAATATCACTAGCCATACATTATGGCAGATTCTCTGCAGTTTTTAAGGGATATAGTGATGCTAGCTAGATAGCCAAAAACTCCAGGAGTAATGGGTGTTCAGAATATATTTTTACCTCAGATGGGAGCGTTGTCTCCTGGAAGTTTGCAAAATAGACTTTGATAACCCGTTCTTCTTTCGAGTTATGTGCGTTAGATACGACTAAACTGAGGCTAAATGGTTGTATGAGTTGTTATTATAACTTTCCATTTAAGCCAACTTTTTTCACCTAGCTAAAGTTTGGAATCGCAAATGCAATCAAAAGACCAAACAACACATCCAAGTTAGACTTAAGTACACAAGGAAATTAGTGGCGGACTAAGTTATAGGCATTGATTTTGTGGGAAAACAGGCAATGTGGCTAATCCTTTAACGAAAGAATTAGATGTGTCACTAGTATAAAAAATTCAGATTAGGGATGGGATTGAAAACCCATCAGTGACATATCTACGATAACAATTACAACCTTCCAAGTGGAGATCCGACAAAGAAGGTTCAATGTGACGTTAACAAGTCGCAGGGTGTGTCAGATCACCTATATAAACTGATATTTTGTATCTGGAGTCTATCCCTTGTAATTCTAGAAGGTGCTGATACTAGGGGTGTAAATGAGTGGAACTCGAGTCCAGCTTGACCTTTTTTGGTGAGCTCAAGTTTAATTCCTATATGATGAGCTCAAGCTAATTATTATTATTATTATTAGATTAAATCATGAGAATCACCAAATTTTTGCATAAATTTATAAGTAATAAAATAGATTGCATAATGCATACTATGTTATAAATATACCAAAATAGTACGAAATTTAATTTATTATTATAAATATAAACTACTAATTAATTTAGTAGTAATATAATTAGTAAAATATACCAAAAAATCATATTGAACAATTTAAAATTGTAGAAAAGTATCCATTATCTGGAATGATGCAATTGAAATACATAAAAATATTTTATAATTGAGATGAATATATGTTCACAATCTGCAGTAAAATTATATATTTATAAATGTTAGTATTATATTGATGTAATTATCATCTTACATTGTTGAACAACATGGGTTAATCGGACCATCAGAATTCAGATCAGACCATTATATATGATCAAACTTATAAAAAAATACACTTGGTAAAGTTTTAGACTTATTGAATATACGGATGTCAGGATATCTTATTCGGAACATAAAAATAATCATTCAAGTCGGTGTATCGTAGAATCAAGCCATGCGATTTTAAATCAAACCGTTCGATATGATCTAATGGACACGGTCTTATATATATTTAAATTTGTTGTGAATCGGATGTCTAAATTTTAAGATATCGTAATTATTAATTAAATTTATTGATCTCTTTATATATAATAAAATAATAATTAAAATAATTAAAATTGTTCAACCATCACTATTATTATCATTATCATTATTTTTAGATTAATTCATAGAAATCACTAAATTTTGACATAAATTTATAAATAATGAAATAGATTGCATAATACATAGTATGTATCCTGATATAAATATAAAACTAAAAAATACATAAAAAATCATAAGTGAATTACTTGTCAATTTAAAAAAAGTATAATGTAATACAAATATATATTAAAATATAACATAAAGTTTATATAGTCATATTAAATAATAATTTTAATTACAAACAATGTTATAATTTACTAAGTTGTTGATTAAATTTATTTATGTATAAAGATTAGATGTATAAATAAAAATACTATAATTTATTATAATCCAAAATAAAATATATGATATTGATTAATAATTATAATATATGATCATTTTTTATTATAGAATTGATTAAATATTAATATAAAATTAAATATATATAAAAAATTCAAAAATAAAAGTATATATAAAAAAATAAAAAAAAAATAGAAAAAGCTTGCGAGCTCCTTGAACAGAAACAATTGAGCTCGAGTCGAGCTCAAAATTGAGCCGGCTTGCGAGCTCGACTCATCTGCCACCCCTATGTGCGGGCTTGGGCGCCAACATTAGAGCGTGAGGGTGAATGTCTCATTATATATTTTTTTATAGTAAAAATATTTGAATTTATCCGAATTTGATCAGGAACAATTTTTTTCTAGTCAAACGTTTTTAATCTTAATAGCTTTAATTTCAAACTTGAAACCATCGGTCTTTTCTGCTAATAATTTATGTTCGAATAAAATTATGCATTTGTTTCCTATTGTTGGTGTTGGTGATGCCTATATAAGGCTGATTCACTCCTCACTTCAAACACACCAACACAACTACAAGAATCATCTCTTTCTCTCCTGGTTTGCTCTCGAGCTCTCCCTCTCATCCGAGTTTCAGCTCTAGTTTCTTAATGTTTCTTAGTATTTTTTTGAGGTATCTTTGGTATAGTGCAATACTGATACTATTTGGTGCACATAGAAAACAGAGACGTATAATTTATTCAAGACAAACAAATAAAATTTTGTGATTCGATTGGTAATTTAACATAAAGTGAAAGTTATTACGATACAACTCTCTTGTAAATTTCTGATTTACTTTTTTTTGTAAAATATCATATCTAATTGTTTGCTTGTTGTTCCAACTTGTTTGCTTTGCTAATTTTGGATTCAAACAGTTTGTTTATTCTGATTTGATTTTCAAAATAATCTGATTTAATTTTCAAAACAACACTACAAATTGTTAACTCAGTACTTTTTCCAACAATTGATCTAATTGATTAATTAAAAAGGTGATTTTTATTTAAGAAATAAGGGATAATTACAAAATGTTTAACAATTATTTAACAAAATGTTTAACTAAACCTAATTAATGTTTAACAACAATAAACTTCTTATTTAACACTATCAATATAATAATTATAAAATGAATCATCTTTCTGAGTAGATGAGCCACAAAAAGCACAAGATATCAAATTAATCTCTTAAATCACTGCCAAAAAAAAAAAGAAGTACATGATCAATATCTTGTCTATCCTTCAATACAATGCAAAGTTCATCACTTTTTCTTGTCATGTGAGTATATTCAAACAACAAAAAAGTTATTATTTCAAGATCCCAAAATTTCAACTCTCCAAAAAAAAAAAAAAAAGAAAAAATCATATATTTGGAATCATAGGGTCATTTGACTTAATTTCCGATCATTTGGTGTTGTCACACCCGAAGAGTTTACTCGTTTCATCATGCCAAGAATGAGACTAAAACAAGAACCAAAAGCAACCAACTGAAGTTAGCACTAGTCCTCATCCCACCACTTGGAGGACTAGTCACAACCGTGATTGGTGGCGTTTGTGCCTGGTCTGCTGGTTCTGGTGGCGGAACATACGGTGGAGGTGGTGGTTGGTTAAGGCTTGGGGGGAGGCCGAGCCCGTGGGTCACCTTGATCTCAAAGGCCATTCCGTGTTGGCATTGTTTACCATCATCAGCATCCGAGAAGTAGTATTGTGTCCCCTCGATGGTCAAGGGTACGGATATAACCACAGCGCTCCCAAATTCATTGTTGCCCCCATCATACTGAAATGTATCGGTGTCTAATGAGTCGTCCATGCTGCAGCTATTGTAAGTCGTTGTGTTGTAGGTCTGGATCACGGTTTGATTCGTGTTTGTGTTAAAAACTGCAAAAAGACAGAGAACGACGAGAAGTTAAAGGGTAGCTACCAGAGAAGAACACAGAATCAGCCAGTCTATCATCTGTTTTCACTTCAAGCATTTTTTCTTGGTGAAGGCAAAATCAAACCACAAGCTCTTTTCTTTTCCTGTGTGAGTGACTGATGCATACATCAATAGCACTATTTAACAATTGTAATAATCAACAATAATCATTGAGTAACTAATAACATATATTAATTAATCACGACCTATGATCGCACTAGATAAAACACATACTCTAATGGGTCTCAAACCCATGATCTAGGCCATACCTCATTGGTAATTAAATCGAACATTCCTTGTTGAATTCACATTGGAAATTGAAAATTCTCACGTATATTCAACTTCTAGCAAATTTGTCACAAACTCTAATTTCAACAGTCCAATAACCAGATTATCAGATCCCAAACCTCTATATCAGTAATCAAATGCAACCATGCAACTCTAAGTTTCTCGCATGTTTTCAGAATGAATTTTGTAGATGTGATCCCTTGTAATCCTCGTGAATAAAGTGTTACTTTTATAGTGATAGCACATTGAAATCTGAATTAAATGTCGGATTTGCACTTTTCTAGGTCAAGAGCAATAAATTCTTTCGGATCAACAACCTTTATTCCTTGCCCCAAGTCTAAGCAACTTCAGTAAACAAGCCAATGCAGGCAACAACGTCGGTCCTGTAGGCCTTTCAACAATGCAAAAGCTCTATGTTTATGCATTGTTAGTCGCAAATGATCAAGACATCAAGAAAATAAAAGCTATCGAAGTGTTAATCGTAATCTTGATTTCCCATTTTCTAAATTTGATCCACACAGAAGCAATAGCAACAGGTCTGTGAATGTGATGGGCCCTAAAACTCAGGTAATCCTAACTAATGATTTCTTGTTACTTGAATTCTGCTATCACTGTCTATGATTTTGGCAGAAAGTGAAACATATATTTTGCTACAATCTAATTGAACAATCCAGACCAATAACATCGAAGCAAAGAATCTGTAAACAGGAATGAGCATAAAATTCAAATCTATAACCAAGAAAATTTGGCGGACCTCTAAATCTACTAACAGTCAAGCATTTCTACAAACACCACACAAGCAAGCACCAAGAGAAGACAACAAACAAAGAAATCCCAACTCATAAAATCCAAAATAAACATAAAAAGGCGAAGAACACCGAACAGAAGAGATCAGATTAAACTCCGAAATCATCTCGTGGTCATCACCAACTTACTCAGATAGTCTCCAAGATTGAAGGTCTGGTTGGCAGCCCAAGCATTATAGTCAGCAGAAGTCTTATTGGTGGTGGAGTTGAAGAACCAGCCGGCATCTCCCCCCACCGTGTGGTTGCTGTAAGACGTCGCTGCGGCCGCCGCATAGATGAGCAGCGCCACCTCAATCAGGCAGAGCGCCATGGCTCTGGGTGCTGCCATGATTGTATTGAAGACGGTTGATTGTAAATCTTGAAGGAATGCTTGAGAGATTTGTTTATGAAAGTCAAGCAGAAGCAGTGTGTGACGGGTAATATCGTTTTATATTAATGGTGAGTTGTCCTGTAACATTGCTGTCTGAAGGAAGGATGGGGGAAATTGTAAAATCTTTTTTCTTTTTTTTTTTGGCAAAACAAATAAATTATGTTTAAATATTGTTCAAAAATTCAAATTAAATTTGAATTAAGACTTAATGTAATTACATAAATAAATGTTTCCTCTTCATTTATTTTTAGAAACTAAAAAATAATTCATAAATTAAAGGAAAAAATATTGTTTTAGTCCGTTGCCCAATTTTAGTTTTAGTCCGTTAAGTATACCCAATTTTAGTTTTAGTTCGTTAAGTATGCCCAATTTTAGTTTTAGTCCTATAAGTATGACAATTTTTTATTAACTCCAGTAACTTGCAAAATTGATTAGTTTTAGTCCTCCGGTCGATTGGATTTATAATTTGCGCCAGAAAAATGACATGGCATGACTCCTAGATGCGTTTTTGTTGATTTATAATCGTATGTGGCTAAAATTATGATGTAGAAGACAAGTTGACCATCTTTTGTGTAAGTTTAGAGAGAAGAAAAGTCACCTTTCTTCCCTCCAAAAGATGACCAACTTGTCTTCCACATCATAATTTTAGCCACATAGGATTATAAATCAATTAAAACACATCTAGGTGCCATGTCATGTCACTTTTTCGGTGCAAATTATAAATCGAATCGACTGGAAGACTAAAACTAATCAATTTTGTAAGTTACTGGAGTTAATAAAAAATGGACATACTTATAGGACTAAAACTAAAATTGGACATACCTAACGGACTAAAAAAATATTTTTTCCTAAATTAAATTAAAAAAATTATATTTTTGGTACCAAAATTGAGGTATTTTGCAATATTGGTACCATAATTTAGAATATTTTGCAATATTAGTACCATATTTTGTGAAATTACTTGAAATGGTACAAAGAAATAGGCTCTACATGTCTTGCACGTGCCATTAAGTTATGTAGCAAGGGCGGGCAAAAAATTAAAATAAATTATATTTTTGGTACGCAATTTAAGATACTTTGCAATATTGCTACCACAATTTAGAATATTTTGCAAAATTGGTGTATATTCTCCAATTTTGTTAAAGATTTGTGTGTGACCTTTTTAGACTTCCATCGATCACATATACAATTTTTTTGGTCTTGCCATCATTAATCTACCTACAACATCAAAAAATGCAAATAGAGCCTATGTTGTAATACTATTTCAAGCTATTTCGAAAAATATGGTACTAGATTGCAAATTATCCTAAAATATGATACTAAAAATGCAATTTTTTTTAAACAGTTTAAAGATTTGTAACAAATGTCAGGTGTATATGTCCGTATATCCGTACAACATATATGAAAATAATTCAAGATCGATGTGTGGATTTAACTACCAACAATTTCAGAAATATTTTTACTTATATCTGTATACAGCAGTAGATTCATAACTTGATTATAAGAAGTCGTTTTGGCCTATTGGGGTTACAATGATGACTCACATTTTAAGCGACGACAATGACTCAATTTGAATATTTAATAACAGTGATTTTAATCTTGTGACCGCGATTAAGAAGAATTGCTACAGTAGTCGCCCCTCGTATGCCCTATTAACCGTACAAAACTCGCATCAGGTCCATCCTTGCAGCATCGACTACTTAAAATTGTTCCGATGGATGAATAATGTCTTAGTTAGTGATTAAGGTTTGGGATCCTATAAATAAAATTAAGGTTATGGGCTCAAATTTTACTGGATCTGTAGGTTATTTTATATTATATTGATGTATTGATCAGACTGATATTTGTTTAGTTTATTGATATATTAAACAATTATGTAATTATCGTTTATTTTAATGGCTAAAGTTTCAAGTGTAATTAATTATGGGAATTTTTTCAGAAAAATAGCAATTTATGTCTCTAGCTTTTCTCTTACACACTTTTGATTTTCAAGTTTTGCTATGAGATTTATTATATTTAATTTATAGCTCCAATTAAACTATTTGATGACCAAAAAAAATTGAAAATTTCAAATATCTTAATGAAAAATTTTATTTTGTATATATATGTATATTAAAGGGTTAATTATATATTAACACCCCTAATTTATAGTCTATTTATCTTGACCATTATTTTTTTGTAATTACAAGACCATTTTTGATAATAGAAAATAGGAGTAGTTTGTGTAATGTCGATATTTTTAGTGGTGTATTTGTAATTTAAAAAAAAAAAGAGTGATTTGCAGTAATAATATTAATATTTTTTTATGGGTATATGTATAATTTTTCAAAAATTAAAAATAATTTATGTAAATATACCATTCTTAAGGGATGGAGTTGTAATTATCTCAATTAATTATCGGCCACAACCTGTTTTAAACTCATTATTTAGAATTGACTATTCAAATTAAGAAATTATGTTTGTTCCCAGGGTTCAATAGAGTACCAAAACTTTGTTAGGGTTTCTCTCTCTCTCTCTCTCTCTCTCTCACACACACACACACACACACACACACAGAGACATACACACAGAGATAGTCACAGGCACGCACTGGAGGTGAAAAGATGGGGGGGAAGGGGATAAGGAGAAGAGAGAAGAATTATAGAGCGGCGCATGGAGGGAGCAGTAGACTACCGCCGCCACCCGATCCCTCTTCGGTTGATGCTGTCCCCTCCAAACTTCGTAAAATCATGTCTTTGGCAGGTGTTCCCTGCTCCGCCGTTCTTTATACTTCACATTCTTGGAATCATATGTGTATGTGTATATTCATGTGGGCCTGTTAAAGATATGTATTAATTGGAATTTCTGGGGTCTCTGCATCGGTTATTATCTGCTTTAATTCTTTTTGAAATTGCGAGTAGGGAGAGTTGTTGTGTTTGGCGCTCTTTCCTTCTGCTTGCTTCTTGTTTTCACTTGTTAGGTTGGAAGCTTTGTAGAGTTACTAATGGAGTTACTTATTATTAATCTATTCTGTGTTCTTCTTCTTCTTCTTTTTTCTTTGGTTAATTTGTTTGTTTTGTTTTTGGTATGAAATCTTAAACTCAACTGTTGTTTTCAGGAGCTGTGAGACAACCGAGTAATGGTCCAAAGAAAAGTACAGGGAATGCGGTTGATAAGGTGAGGCCAGCTTGATTGTTAATGTTTCTCGTTTGTCCTCTGAGAGAAATACAACTGTGGTATTTGTTATGGACATGAATTTGGAGTCACAAATTGTTATTCTGCAAAATCCATTCTTGACTGGGTCTTGGCAATGGTAGGGAGGGTTGAATGTTTTTGATGGAATTTGAATTTCTACTTGAAAATCCTAGTAAATCAGTAAATAGAATTGACATTTCATGAAACTTGATTGGCTAGTGTCTATTTGTTGGAATGCTATCCTATAGAAGAATGTTTGTTGGGATTGTAACTAACAATAAGATGGATAATAAGCGAAAAGACCAGATATGTCATCTCAATTGGTTAGACTTTTTTAGCATTCCGAGCGCAAGATTGGGGATTCCAAATCAAATTGCTTTTTTCCGGTCCGAGTCCATGAGATGGTGTTTCTATTCTGGATGTTGATTGCTTGCGCATGAAAATATGATGCTAAATATAGCTCATTGAGGTGCATGGATTATTGAAGCAATGGGATACTAAGGAAGCTGTTTTCTTGTAAGTCCTCTGTTGCTTTTCACTCATAATGTTCTGTGTCAAAAGATTATTGTCATCCCACAGCATCCCTGGTTGTCCAATTATTCTTCTTAGCCAACACTGGAGCTATATCTAGCATGTGACAATACCAGACTGTAACCTTTTTTTCATTATGTCCCCTGTTTCAAGAGAAATGAGCTGTGTGAAGGGATTTGTCCAATTATTGCTCCTATTTTGGTGGCAGCAGTTAGCTAGGAGTGTAAAACACCTTTGCAATCTACATATATTTGTTTATATGAACTGATAACTCCATGAAGCTAGTCATTTACAGTTTTGTTGTGTTATTGCTTGTAAACTTTACTATTATTTGTGTCTAGGGAATTCATTCAGGGGAAGGAACTGATTCTATGACTACAGGGATGAAAAGAAAAAGAACTGATCAGAGTTTGATGGCACAACCTATGAAAAACGACAATGATGTCCCTCAAAATAATATGCATGAGAAGAAGAAGAAAAAGAAGAGGAAAAATAAAAAAGCAGATGACCTCCGATTTGAGACAGTGGGTGCACCAGGTGGTGCTGGTTCTCAAAGAAAAGAGCGTAAAAAACAGTAAGCTTGTTGCTTTTTTTCTTGATATTCTTACCTCTGGAAAAGGTTCTTAAGTTATGTAAATTCTAGTTATCTTTTTGTTTTCTCTCTTTTGGTTGTGAAAACTGTGCATATGTGCTACGTTGAGGACTGTTTTTTTTTTAGGAACTAATAACGGGCCATCTGTTTCATAATGGATGGCATCTTAGACCCCAGGTATGATTTGTTTTGAAACTTTTGCAGGCGCCTGGAAGCAAGAAAGAAGAAACACAAAAAGCCCAGGACAGATGAGGATGATGATTTTCCAGGCCATGAACAAATAAAATTTGGAGATGTTGTTGAGGCGCCGCCTAAGTTAATTGCCGTTCCTAAGGTTTTCATCTTTAACTTTTACCATAAGATTGATGCATGCAGAGATTGAGCTACTGCTGATATTAATCTATTGTTTTCGGTTATAATGAAGGCGTTCAAGAAAACCCAGGATGCTTCACAAGAAAGGCTTCGATTACAAGCAGTTGATGCCTACAGGAAACGTAAAGGATGGGCATCAAGGCCTGGGGTTCAGCTTCCTCCACCTGTGACTACGTCGCCATTCTTCTAGTTAGTCAAACACAGACATGGTTATTTTAGCCTCTGTAGGGGCATTTTCCTGGGAAGCTATATCCAGTGCCGATGCAATATATTTGA
>NC_026155.1:1780442-1799688 GCF_000512975.1 Sesamum indicum
AAAATATCGGAAAGGTGGGGTTATATTCAGTAACATACTAATGCTTTCTACCTGTTACCCCTGGTTATACTCTGAGGATTTGGGTCCAGTGCCTTGTCTGAACAAAAGCCAATCGACCTTTTCAAGTGCACTTCCATTCATGTTGCCCACTTGTTTATAGTTTAGGATGTTTTGTTATATGCATTGTAAACTTTTCAAAAAATATGGTATGGTTGCCTTCAGGATGTTGCTTATCATTACTGTTTAATTCCTTTTTTTAGTTGATCCAATTTCTGCCCAGAAGTTTTTATTGTTATCATTCAAATCCAATCGCTGCCACCCATTTTGGTATTGCTTAAGTAGAGTTATGAAATATTAATGAAAATATAATGTTGACGTAACATAAAGTGCTGAATTCTTGAATTGTATCATGAAATACTGTCATAAGGAATACCAGAATTGTTTCAAATTGAGAAATTGTGATAAAAGAATGTGTCTTAAGAGGGGTATCGTATTAGATTGTAGACCTTTTGTGTTCATGGCAAACTTTTCTGTTCATTACATTTTACAACAACGCACTTGAAATAGTGAAATGATGGATTACATCATGGATAAGACCATGATACATTATTGGAACTCAGAAATAGTCACGAGCAACAACGTTTCCAGCCTCCAAAACAGAGATGAATCCAGTATGAGTTCACGTCGACTTCATATCTGATCTGTGGAAGGCACGAACGCTGAGCCCCCCATCAATGTGAAGATTGATCATTGTTCTGTACTTCACCGTTTGCCCCTCATGACTTAATTTAAAGACAAAGAATCTCAGCAGAACAGCTGAGAAGATCTTCATCTGCCTGTAAGCAAATTCCTTTCCCAAACAAATCCGAGGCCCGGCCTGTTCATCACAAGAACTCAAGTTAAAATATGTGTTTCTTTGAGTGATGGGATGTTAATATTCCATTTTTAAAACTTAAGGGCATCATTACTTTGTGTCTAATCCCCAGTTTCTAAGATAAGATTCTATGATTTCCAGAAGGGAGGAGGTAAAAATCAGTAATTACAATCTTATTTATAACAAGAGCCTTAAGCTCATTTTATTATGTGAAAAAACTCTGAGAAATTTGTTACAGGAATATGGTTCAGCAAGAATTTTTATTCTAAGGCATTTTTCAACCTTCAAATGGTGAATAGGGATCAGGCAGAGTACCATTTCACATGTTAAAACCAAAGTTTAAAGAACTATAGCATGAGCAATCCTGGAATAATGAGGTTATACTCTGATATGTTCCATCTAACCTGGAAAGCTGTAAATTTGTAGGGGCTCTCCTGCTGGAAGCAGCCATTCTCATCGATCCATCTTTCTGGTCTGAAGTCCTCTGCGTCGTCACCCCATATGAATCTCATCCTTCCCATTGCATACGGTTGATAAGCCACCATATCGCCTTTATTCACACTGTATCCATCTGGCATTGTGTCATCAGACAAGCATACTTTTGCATCCTATTTATGACATAAGGACATTCATAATTATGGATTAGCATCTGATGGAAAATAATGCAAGAATCTTATCTGCTATGCTGGAAAACACCTGAAAAGTTGAGGACATGAATAATTTCAAAGAAAATTAACATGATCATGTAGGTTGAATTTTTCTTGACTGAGGCCTTGACAGGGCTAAACTAGTAACCAGACTTACTCAAGACCTATTGCTATTGAAGCCACAGATAACAGCCAGCATCAGACTTACAATCTGACCAGTCTTCAACTGTTCCTACCGAGCAAAAAGGTTCAAACACGCCTATAACAGCTTTATTGTGAAGATCATTTTCATGTGAAATAGGGAATCAGTCATCACCAAGCACCTCGTTTAGATGATTTCTGAATCATGGAAAATAGACAGAAAGAGTTAATAAACGAAAATAAGTGTCAGAACGGTGTGCAGTTACTCTTGAAGTCCTCCATTAGGGAACAACCAGTCACATGTATGCCTCTGTACAAGCCAAACACTGAATCATTTTATTTAACTGAGTTCAGTTGTCTGTTGAGAGCCGAAGTTCAAAAGTAACTAGTCCACAGCATTTATATGAAGAATGAACACATAGCGAACCTTGTTCAAGACATTTTCTGATAAGAGTCATTGCAATATCAGGAATTCGTCTGAAAAATTTGTACGACATATTTTTGTTCTTTATAATAGTTGTCCCATAATAGCATGCGAACAAAAACTCTTGCTTACCACTGGCACAGCTGGATAGAGCCTCAGGGTCTCGGTCAACGCAGCGTGAAGGTAATGCATCTTCTCCAGATTTTCTTCACTCACGCTAGCAGCAAACTCTGAAATACTTACCACCTCTTTTGAGTCTGTCACATCTTTTATCTCTTTTGCCACTTTGTCCTGTACAAGAGGATGCTTGCAGAGCATGTAAATAAACCAGGAAATAGTTGTTGCTGTTGTGTCCTTCCCAGCAATTATGAAATTCAATATGATATCTCTCAGGTACTTAGGATCTGTCTCTTGGAACTGCAAAAACCTTGACAAGATGTCTTCTTTTTTCAACTGGAGCTGGCAGACACACCCAAAAAAAAAAAAGGAAGAAAAGGCTAAGCCATCGTCTACATTTAGCTGTCAAAAAAGGAAGTTGTTAGGAAATTCACCTACAGTTGAATCATCCGGCGACTCATGCATTTTTTCACTTTTACTAGAGATCAACTTGTACACAAATTCATCAATCACTCTGAGAGTTTTCTTCAATTTTGCTTCTGAACCAATACCGAAAGTTCTCTTTATCTTCCACAGAATATCCACGTACCTCCACAGAGTCAATGCACTCGCATCATCAAAAGCATTGCTAAATTTTGCACCTTCTTCGTTCGAACCACACATAGTGTCTAAATCAACTCCAAATGCAACTCTGAATATCGAATCTAAAGTCGCCTTCATGAAAAGGTCCTGCATTGCATTATTATCAGTCTCCTCCCTAAGATGATGGGAAAATTTTGTCTGAAGAAGCTGGAGAAACTCACTTGGATATCCATTGGCTCATTGGAGATTGCAGCTTCAGACACTATTCTGGTAAGCTTTACGACATTATCTCTGAAAATCACACTACTAAAATCCCTCAATACCCTTGTCGAGAACTCATAGCTCGACACTTTTCTCTGCTCCCTCCACTTCTCACCATCAACTGTGAAAATTCCATCACCTAACAGATCCTTTAGAATGCTATAGTTGTACCATCCCTGCCAAGATCATTAACTACAAAAGTTTCAAGCTATTGCAATCAGTCAATATGGAGGATTCCTTTAAAAAATGCTTAGAAAATCACCTACTTCACATATACTGCAACCTAATTAGCTCTCAACAAACAAAGTCCTCTTTTCTGAATTCTTTTTCAAGAAGAGTTTTTTATATGCATTAAATTCTTGGATTAAATGCTTTTTTAGTCTCGTAACTCAGGCCATTTGACGTTTTCGTATTTTGACTTTTTAGAATAACATTTTGATCTTAAATCTTTTTAATTTTCTTTTTAGTTCTGTTTTATTAACTGGAGTTCACCATCTGTACTGGAAAAACTTCAAGAATTAGCACCATTATTTTCCACATACTACGACAATAAAAAATAAATTTCAAGAAATTAACAGCAGCCCCTCCCTACATACCTTGCCATAATTCTCAAAGTTCGTTTTCAGCATATACTCAACATTAGCCGGATCCGAGGTATAAACCTCACTCCGAAAAGGGCCGATCAATCTGTAAGTCTTGTGCTTCCCAGCAAGATCAGTCATGTAATCGTGCAGCCTATTGAAGTTGACGAGCTGATGGAATACGGTGCCGCCAATTGGATGGTACGTTTTCTTCCCCTGCTTCTGCTGCAGTTTCCGCGCGAGCAGTTGAATGGAGATGATGGAGAAGATAACGCAGAGAATGATTATTGCCATGGAAGCTTGACGGAGGACAAAGTTGTTAAGGAGAGAACTTACTACAGTACTGGAGATGAAGATGAAACTTAATTTGCTTTACCAAGAGCAAATTTCGAAGAATTATCATTTTGGTCCCTATACTTAACCACTTATTTAGTTTTAGTCCTTAAATTTTTTTAACTTGACAATATTAGTCATCAAACAGATACTTTTTGGACAATTTTTGTCCCTGCCATTAAAATTGAAGGAGGCAGCATTGGAGGGACAAACCTCATTTTTTCCACCTTGGAGCTTGGATGCTTCATGAAATTAATAAAAACATCAATTTTCACCATTTTTGTTCAAGTTTCAAGATTTACTTGAGAAATAATTGTGAAAAAATAATTTATCATTCTCAAAACTCCTCAAAAGCCTAGTCTCCATTCTTCGTAATAGTGGATTTAAGCTTTCATTTTTATCATCATGGACTCCTCGCAATACAGATTGAAAAATTCATACTTGCCCAAATCACGATTAGTGTTTGAGGGTTCTAGACTTTGGGGATTTGGGCCTAAAAGCTGCGATATTCAGCCTCGGTGGAGGAACGAGAAACGGTCGTCTGCTTCTTGGTCTTCCAGGAAGTGATGGAGGAACCCAAGAAGATGCAATACCCTGTGATAGAATGGCGGGAGTCGGGACATGAGGCCCAAGAGGCGTCTGTGTACACAGTAGGCTGAAGAGAATTGCAGGAGGAGAAGAAAAGACCCAAAGATGGTGTGCCTTTGAGATAGCGGAGGACGTGGAGCGCAGCATCCCAATGGGAGGACCTTGGATGCTGAAGGAACTGAGAGAGTTGTTGAAGGGCGAAGGAGATATCGGGTCGCGTGAAGCCGAGGTACAAGAGGCGACCCACCAAGCGCCTGTACAAACTGGGATCAGACAATAAAGATCCATCATCATCAGTGAGCTTAAGACCCGATGGTAGAGGTGTAGAAGCGACCCTCGCATCCTGCAAACGGGCATCAGTGATGATGTCTGTGAGATACTTGTGTTGTGTGACAAGAAGTCCGTGAGAGGAGCGAGCAAACTCCAGCCCCAAAAAATACTTAGCATATCCCAAATCCTTGATGGTGAAGAGGGAGTGCAAGTAATCTTTCAAGGCTGTAATCTCAGCAGCAGAATCACCTGTTAATAAAATGTCATCAACATAGATTAGTAAGGCAACAAAACATGTGGAAGTAATCTTCAAGAACAGGCAATGATCATGTGGGCACTGCACGTATCCAAAATCTTCAAGCTTAGCGGTGAGTTCAATGTTCCATTGTCGAGAGGCTTGCTTCAAGCCATAAAGAGAGCGAGCCAGTTTACAAACCAGGTGTGGGGCAGGTAAGGAATAGCCTTCAGGAGGTAACATGTAGACTTCCTCATCGAGATGGCCATATAAAAACGCATTATTGATGTCTAATTGCCATAAAGGCCAACCATGAGCTACAACCACAGCCAAGAAAATATGCACGGTCACAGTCTTGGCCACCGGAGAAAAACTATCAAAGAAGTCGACGCCTTCGATTTGGTTGTAACCTTTAGCCACCAAGCGAGCTTTGTGACGTTGAACGCTTCCATCTGGGTTAAGTTTCAGCTTGGAAAACCAGCGACAACCAATGGCTCGCTTGCCCGGAGGTAGAGAAACGAGGTCCCAAGTATGATTGGCTTCCAAGGCTATAATCTCCTCGTTCATGGCGTTCACCCATTTGGCATCTTTACTGGCTTCGAGATAACACCTGGGCTCCTGAACAGAAGACAACAGGGCAACTAAAGACATATGTGCAAACTGAAAATGATCAGGGAGACAAGAAGCAGCAGTTTTGGTATCACAATGGCACACATAGTCAGCCAACCAAGCTGGTTTTTGAGTAGAACGAAGAGAGCAACGTGGAGGAGGAATATATGGAGAGACTAGAGTGGAATCAGGAGGCTGTGGGGAAGTAGAACCAGCAGTAGGCAGTGGCGAAGATGGACTGATGACAGAGGGAGTAGGACTAGGACAATCTTGATGGATGTCACTGTCATCATCTAGGTATATTGTTGCAGGGGCTGGAGGAGTATGTACAGAAGTAGGCAGAGGGGAATTGTAAGGAAAAATATCCTCATTAAAGACGACGTCACGGGAATGAAACAGGAGATTAGATTCCAAGTCCAAGACTTTGTAGCCCTTATGCATGTGACTGTAACCAAGAAAAACACATTTTCAAGCATGAGCATCAAATTTATTTTTAGAAGGTGATGTGTTAGATGCGAAACAAAGACAACCGAAAACTCTAAGATTTGAATAAGAAGGGAGTTTATGGTAGAGTACCTCATAAGGAGATTGCCACTTTAGGACATGAGTGGGAAATCTATTGATCAAATGAGTGGCAGCAAGGATCGATTCCCCCCAGAATGTTGAAGGGAGATGTGCTTGAAAAAGTAAAGCTCGTGCTACATCAAGTATGTGGCGATGTTTCCTTTCCACCACGCCGTTTTGTTGGGGTGTGTGTGGACAGGATCGTTGGTATAGGATGCCAAGAGAATGAAGAAGAAATTGAAAAACACCACTTATAAATTCCGACCCATTATCCGATCTCAATACCTTGACCTTGGACTCAAATTGAGTATGAACCATTTTGAGGAAGAGGTCTATCGTATGCAAAACTTGTGTTTTATAACGAAGCATAAAGGTCCATGTAGCTCGACTGAAGTCATCAACAATAGTAAGGAAATAATTACACCCATTTAGAGTTTTAGTTTTAAAGGGGCCCCAGAGATCGACATGTATGAGTTCAAAGGTATGTGTTGAACGAATGGTACTTGACTGGAAAGGTAGACGACTCTGTTTCGCAATGGGACAAATCATGCAAGTATCGAGTGTTTCATTAGAATATACAGCAGGTATATGCTTCATAACAGTCAAAGAAGGATGTCCTAGGCGTTTATGCCATAAAGCATTATTACATGAAATTGAAACATTACAAGAAGAGTGAAGCTTGGATGTAAAGTTATCTACACAACAGAACTGAAAGAAGATTTGTTTAACACATAGAGGTTCTTGTGTAGCTGTCCTACGGCTATAATTCTCCTAGTCTTCAGGTCCTGAAAGGTACAATGAGAAGAGTAAAAATTCAGTTTAACATGTGAGTTTAAGCAAAGTTTAGAAACTGATAATAAGTTGTACTGAAAATGTGGAACATATAGCACATCAGTGAGGGTAAAGTTAGGATGTAAGTGAACATTTCCTTTGAGAGTAACATACTTTGTGGTATCGTCTGGGAGGTATACGATGGCAGGTTGTGTAGAAGATGAAATAGAATGAAGAGTGGACTTGTTTGCACACATATGATTAGTAGCCCCTGTGTCAACTATCCAAGAGTCATAGATATTATCAAGGGAACCAGAAAAAGCACAACTCTTACTAGCAAAATTTTCCAATTGTGCAAAATTAGCCTGTAGCGGATCCTCTTGCATGTGCGTTTGAGTGCCTTCCCCCTTCACTAGGCGTATTAGTTCTTGCAACAGAGCTTCTTGTGTGTGTTCTTTCTGTCGTTGGATGTCCTCTGTTTTTGCACTGTATGCCCGTATTCCCCTTGTCTCCTTCTTCTGCTTCTCAATTAAATCTCGATAACAGTCCGGCGTCCCGTGAAGTTTGAAGCAAGTATCTCTCGAATGGCCTCGGCGGTCACAATTGTTGCAGTACATGTTCCTTTTGTCTGTAGGTGTTCTATGTTGCCATTGTCTGGATGTATGCTCCTTTCGTCCACCTACCTTCACATGCATAGCAAGATTCTCCATAGTTTCTGCACCTTCCATATTCACTTTCCTCTGTTTTTCGACCCGCAAAATCATAGAATAAGCTTTGTTGACTGTAGGAACTGGATCCATCACGAGCAGTTGGTCACGTAGGTGATCGAAAGTCTCGCTCAACCCCATGAGGAATTGTGTAAGCCTAGTGAAAAGAGCTTGATCTGCAGCAGCCTTAGAGGCTCCACAGGTACATCCACAGGTACATTGGGGAACAGGCATTAAGACATCCAACTCATCCCAAAACATGCGCAAACGTGAGAAATATTCAACTACCGACTTGTTTCCTTGTGTTAGTAGTGTAATTTCTCGCTGTAGTTGATACAGCAAGGGACCATTGCATTCTCCATACCTCTCTTCCAAATCAAGCCACAATGTTCTTGCAGATTTGGCGTACATAAAACTGCCAACAATCTCTTTGGAGATACAGTTGAGGATCCATGTTGTAACCATGCTATCGACTCATATCCATTGCTCAAAAAACGGATCAGCAACACTCGGTTTTGTGGTGGTCCCGTCGATGAATCCTAGCTTCATTTTAGCTTGGAGAGCTCTTTTCACCGCATAGCTCCATGTGAGGTAATTGCTCTTGGTTAGTAATGTACCGACAAGGATCATACCAGGATGATCGGATCCATGTAGTTGAAGTGCCTCAGGTACTGTCTGTCTTCCCCCTTCTCCAGTTTCCATCGTCGTCGGATTTGATTGTCTGTTGGTTCTGGTTGTGTCTCCCATGTTCATTCAATACAAAAAAAAAAAAAACTCCAAAAAAACAGTAGTATTCAGAGACCTTCATATGAAGGCTCTGATACCATGTAACAAGTAGAGAATTCTAGAAAAAATAAGCAGAGATAAAGCAGAGAATTGAGCTGGCCAAAAGGAAGCCATTTCTTGTATATTCAGCTGCAAAAAACAGAGTTGTACACAGTTCCTATATATACAAAAAGGAAGCAAGTAGATGCAGTTATAACTATTTCTAACTAATTTCAAAATTGACTGAGAAAGCTAACAAAAACATGAAACACAAAATAACAATGAAGGGTTAAGTTAGAGTCCTGTGTGGACTCCACGTCAGTGGCCAGCGCATCAGGAAATGCCAGCAGCAATCGTCTTCACCAAAAACTTCATCTGCAGTGTTCTGTATTCTGTGACAACTTGAAAGTAGAACCTGCCAAAATCTGAGGCATTGGGGAAGGAAATTGAGGTAATTTTCGGGTAAATAATCAATTTGATAAGTATTTATCACAACAAGAGAAAATGATACCCAAAGCCTTCTCTCAAGTACATAGGATCACAAATGGGCGAAAATGGCTTCAGGAGATCTCCATTGCTCAAAAATTAGTGTGCAACCCCAACCCAGGAAATAACTAAGGAAAATAAGTTTTGTGTAGGACCAGTTGAAAACTCTAATATCCTCACTGAAATAAGTTTTGGTAATGTACACAAACAAGATTAGAGAGCAATATTGTGCAGTCCAAATAGATTTTGTCAAAGATGAAAATTTTAACTTAGAATTGTCAGGGAGCTGGGAATAGGGATTTCAGAAACAACTTGGCAGAGCTTGTACGTTTAAACAAACTGGATGTGGTCTTCTTGCTTGAGCCTAAAGTTTCAGAAGAGCGGGCACAACGAATCTCCAACAATCTTAGATTCACGGGAGTTTGTAGAGCCCCCTCAAGGGGAAGAGAAGGAGGTATCTGGATGTTTTGGGATAGAGAGTGAACGAAAGTTGAGATTATTGGTGTTACACAACAAGTCATACATGGGACCATTGGACCTACAACCAATGAAATGTGGCTATGTTCCGGATGTTATGCAAGCCCAAATCTTGGAGTTATAGAAGAACTTTGGCAGAATTTAGAAACCATAAGTGAACAAATCAATTTACCTTAATTGGCTAGTAACTGGAGACTTCAATAAGGTTGCTAGTACTATAGAAAAGAAAGGAGGTAGGTTACTGAGTCAGTCTCGTTGCCGAAGATTGACATGATGAAACATTACAGCCTCATAGATCTCAGGTTTGAAGGCCCCAAATTAACCTGGTATAATTCTAGACAAGGCATGCATGGTGGCTATTAGGGAATGCTTGGACAGATCTTTAGCTAACAACGAATGGAGATTATGCTTCCTTGAAGATATGGTTCTTCACCTCCCCCGAACAACTATGACCATCACCCTATTCTCACCATGGTTCAAACTATCGGACAATATCATATCCAGATCAGCACTGAAAATGCCCGTTACCCTATATTATCAGAGATGATTTGGAATCGTTGGTAATATATGATATTATTCAATATTATCATCGATACAATGATATTATCATTTGTATCCCATAATATCACCGATAATATTAAATATTATCAATGCGATTATGTCCAAAATGAAGCTACTAAGTATGGTTGGGACAACAAGAGACTGAAGAAGACGAGATAAGATTATTGCTTTGGGCATTATGGTGAGATATAATGAGATTGTAATTCCATCACTATCTTGTTTTTCACTTTTGTTGTAATCTCCATTGCTGAAAAGGGATTAAGCTCAAGAAAAAGAGAGAAATATGAAGTTTCATGGGTTCAAAGTTCGATGGGACCAAATGAATGAGAAATTTCCTCTTCTTCAATCCATGGTGAAAATTCTTGACAAGAGTGATGCTGATAAAGTGGCCCAAGATTTCTTTTAGCGTCTTTTTCACCATTTTCTTAATTAAATATTTTTTTAAATATTATATAGATTATATTTTGTTAAATATATTGTATTATTAAAAACACTATGACATTAAAAATGGTGTAGGAGGAATGTTGATGTTGAAGATGACGATCATTTTGAATTCGACGGTGATCCACTTTATTTTAACATTGCATGTATGACTCAAATATTTGTATAATTAATTTATAAATATTTGATATTATAAAACTTTTGTTTTGTAATATTATCTAGTAATTTGTGATGTTTAATTGTTTTTATAATTTTACTAATTTCTTGAGAGTTTTTTAAGAACTGTATAACATATTTGCTTCGTATCGCTCGATAATATCCCAATACACCGTGACCGATGTGGAACAATACCTATCGATATTATCATCGATACCTCGACTTTGAACCATGATTCTCACTTGTTGCAATGGCCTTCCTCAATCCCAACAAAATAGGTCATTTAGATTCGAAATCCCATGGACAACACATCCCTAGTATAGTGACATTGTCAAACAATTTTGGCTCCACTCTGTTACTATACATGATGCCTTAAAAAATTTACCCAATGCTATGCACACGTGGAATAAAGATATCTTTGGCAATATATTTTTTAGGAAAAGAAAGCTTCTTGCAAGAATGAATGGTATCCAAAAAAGCCTTGCTGTTTGTGAGAACCAATTCCTTGTTAACTTGAAAAAATACCTGATAGAGGAGTATAATAAAACCCTTCTTCAAGAAGAGATGCTTTGATTTAAAAAATCCAGAATTAAATGGCTTTCTTTTGGTGATAAAAATACAAAATTGTTCCATGCATGCTACTACTATTTGTAGGAGAAGAAAGAACAAAATTAGTGTTTCAAACATTGATGGCATATGGCAAACGAACGAAGAGGTTATTAAGGATCATCTGCTTTACAACTACACTAGTCTTTTCACATCAACTTGCTAATGAACCAATCCTTCCTATAAGTCCAAGTCAAATTATCCTTACCCATGATCAAAGTCTCTTCTTAGAATCTAGTGTCTCTAGAGAAGAAGTGTGGGGTGCCAACCTTTTTTCTACTAGAATTTTTGGGGTCTTTTGGGATACTCAATATTAAGAGTTGTGGATGAGGTTTTTCACTTTGGGCAAATTTTCTTTTGAAGTTGGGGAGACTTATATATGTCTCATTTCTAAAGGGACAATCCTAACCGAATAAATCAATTCAAACCTATTTCTCTGTGCAACGTCCTCTACAAAGTTATTAGTACCAAAACAATCTCTCTTAGAATGAAGAAGTTCATGCCGGACCTTGTTTCACCTCTCCAGAGCAGCTTTATCCCCAGGAGAAGTACCCATGATAATATCCTTGTCATCTAAGAAATCATCCATTCTCTTAAACGGTCTAAAGGAAAGGTTGGTGGTATGATTTTGACAATTGATCTGGAAAAAGCATATGATTAAGTAAGTTGGAATTTCCTTGAATAAACTTTTGAATTCTTCAACTTCCCTACTATAGTCTTGTTAAATTGATCATGTTCTATGTGAGGCATCCCATGCACCCCCTAAATTCTTTGGAATGGAACCCCTCTACCTGCCTTCAAACCTAAATGTGGACTAAGGCAAGGGGATCCTCTATCTCCTTATATTTTTGTTCTCTGTGTGGAAAGACTCTCTTACCTTATTGAGGAAGTCGTTAAGCAAAAACTACGGAAATCCATTTCTGTCTGTAGAGGATGACCTAAATTCTCTCATCTTTTCTTTGTTGATGATCTTATCCTTATGGGGAAGGCTACGAAGAAAAATACTAGTTACATTAAGAATACCCTTGAAAAGTTTTGCTTTAGTTCTCTTAAAAAATAATACTAATAGGATGAGAAGAGAAATTGTTGAATGCTTGGGTTTCTAATATTCTACCAACCTCGAAAAGTATTTCGGAGTTCCTATTATACATGAGAGAGCTTCACAGAGTCTTTATAGGGAGACTATTGATAGAGTTCATCAAGGTTAACCTCTTGGAAGGCTAAACTCTTGAACTTGGCTGGGAGAACCACGGCTATCCCTACCTATGTTATGCAATCCACCTGATTGCCATATCCCACATTGACAAGCTCAATAGATCATTTCTTTGGGCTACTGATGGTAATTATCTGAAACTTCATCTTGTTAATTAGGAGAAGGTGACTAGGAAGAAAGTCCTTGGAGGTTTAGGCATTAGAGAGACTAGGAAAGTGAATGTGTCTCTTTTGGCAAAAGTGGGTTGGCATTTGATCAAAGAAGATATGCCCTTTTGGAGTGAGCTTGTTAGGAAAAAAAGCTTGTATCTAAAATTTATCAACATTGTGGAAGGACTTTGTCAAAGCAGTCAGATGCTGAGCTCTAGCATTAGGTGGAGATTAGATAATGAGAATAATATCTTTTTCGATTTTGATAGGTGATTAGGCAAAGAACGTATCTGTGACATGATTAATGAAGACATTAGAGGTGATGAGATTCTCTTGAGGGTTGGAGATGTGATTGATGATAACAAAAATTGGAACCTTAATTGGATACAAACACCTTTGCCTAATGAAATTAAGAGCATGATTCTTGATACCGCTATTCCATTTGATTCGAATGTTGTTCACCAACAAATTTGGTCGACCTCCACAAATGTTATTTTTTCGTGTAAAACAGTCAACTTAGCTCTTGAAGAGGAAGTGAAGATTTCCTCAAATCAACCTTTGTGTTGGAATTGGACTTGGAAGCTTAACATTCCTAAAAAATTAAAATTTTTCCTATGGCTAAATTAACATGACAGCTTAGTCACCAACTACTTGAGATTCCGAAGAAAGCTTTCTTTAACTAATATTTGCCAAAAATGTTAGAAAGATAGGGAAACACAAGCACATACTTTAAGAGATTGTCCTTTCGCTAAGAGTGTTTGGAACACCTCATCACATCCACTCTATCTCTGCCTTTCTTCCAAACTTTAGCTGAGTCATGGATAAGAGATAATTATGCTAAAAACCTCAACAACATTTGTCTTCCATATATACCTTGGCCAATGATTTTCCTTGCCAACCTTTGGGCAATCTGAAAAGCAAGAAATGACCATATTTTTTAAGGAAGAACTCAACCTACTAGGGAAGTGATTTTCTCTACAAAGTTGTTAGCCTTAGATCTACATAAGCTTTCCCTGACACAGGGAAAGGAAAAAAGAGTACATACAACCCCAAGCTTAACACTAATGGGGTGTCCTGGGAAACACCAAGAGTGCTGCAGGAGGTGGAATTTTGGAAAAAGATCTATTGAGGGGAATGGATTATAGGATTTAGCAGCAAGTTTGGGAAAAGCACTATTACTCAAGCTGAACTCCTTGCACTCCGAGAGGGACTCAAAAAGGCTTGGGAAAGAAGAATCCAAAGGATCAAAGTTGAAGTGGACTCAGAAGTGGTTTTGAAACTTGTGGAGAAGGCAGAAACTGAGAGTCACCTGCTGGGGGAAATTATTAAAGATTGTAAAGTTTTACTTAGAAAAGCATGGAACATCAGCTTCAAACACATGAAAAGAGAAGGAAATGAGGTTGCAGACAAACTAGTCAAGTTTGGACACTCTTTAAAGGAGCCCTTGTGCTATTGGCATGAGCTTCCAGGTTTTTTGGAGGAGGATTTTATGCATAGTTATGTTAGGAGAGGAAATTTCTATGAAATTTCTGTTTTCCTGTCTTACAAAACGCCAACTTACAAGTAGATGCACAAAAGCAACTTTCAAACTAGTCTAGCTCAATATGTTTGTGCCAATATTTAATTTGGTCTAATACAATTATAAAAAATATTAACTATGGATATTGACCAACCTATTGGAAATGTCAAATTACATTTACAACAACCCCCCCTTAATTTGAAATTTTTTGCTTTATTCCAAGACATGCTCTCAATCTTCGAAAATCTTCAACCTTCAATGGCTTTGGAAAAATGTAAACAACTTGATTTTGGGTCTTCACATATTTGAGCTCTACTACATTATTTCCAATGCATTTTCTAATATAATATACCTTGTATCTATGTGCTTGTTTCGGTCATGGAACACTGGATTTTTAGCAAGTGCTTGTGCTGATTTGTTCTCAATGAAAATGTCTGTTGCATTTTCTTGAGATAGGTGAAGCTCTTTCAATAGTTTTCTAAGCCAAACAACATGGCAGGTGCAAGAAGTTGCAGCTATATATTAAGACTCACAAGTTGACAAAGTCACTATAGGTTGCTTCTTTGAACACCATGAGATAGCACAATCACCCATGAAAAAAAACAAAACTTGTTGTACTTTTCCTATCGTCAATATCTCCCACAAAGTCATTATCACAAAAGCCTTTAAGAGTGAAATCATTGGACCGAGAATAGAACATCCCAAAATCAAGCGTACCTTTTAGGCAGCAAAGAATCCTTTTAGCGGTTTTCAAATGCCTAGAAATAGGAGTTTTCATAAAATGACTTATTACCCCAACAACGTAAAGAATATTTGGTCTTGTACATGTCAGATATCTCAAACTTCACATAAGCCGGATTCACCTTTTCTTCATTTTCAAACTTGAAGAACTTTAAACCTGTCTCCATAGGTGTATTCACTAGATTGCAATCAAGCATATCAAACTTATTTAAAACTTCTTTTGCATACCCTGCTTGAGAAAGGAATATACCTTCCTTAATTTGTTTCACCTCTAGGCCTATATAATATCACATGAGGCCTAGATTAGTCATGTCAAACTCAAGAGACATTTCTTTCTTGAATTTTTCAAACAAACTCAGATTTCTTCTCCAAAATAAGGAAGAAAATGATAAAATTTTTCTTCTTCAGCTTTCCAATTCCACATGCCTTCTTCATCGAACTCAACGTCACGTCTTACTACCACCTTGCCATTACTTGGATTGAACAATGTATATCACTTGGAATGATAGTCATATCCAACAAACACATGCTTTACACTTCAATCATCAAGCTTCGATTGTTTTCGGTGTGGGATATGAACATAAACGATGCTTTCAAAGACTTGCAAGTGACTGACATTTGACTTCCTCCCATTCCATGCTTCTTCAAGAGTTCTATTTCTGAAATTCAATGTTGGAGAGCGATTTGTAAAATAGACCACACATGGCACTGCTTCAGCCCAAAACTCTTTTGACATGTGTTTTTCTTTTAGAATACTCCGTGCCATATTAAGAATGGTTTTGTTTTCCTCTTAGCTACGCCATTTTGTTGGGACGATACAGGAACTGTTATGGGACAACAAATCTCATTAGTTGTACAAAAGTGATTGAATTCGTTCGATGTGAACTCACCTCCACGATCTGATCTCAAGGCTTTGATTTCATAGCCATTTTCTTTCTCCACAAGTGATTTGAATTTTTTAAAAGTAGCAAAAACCTTTGATTTTTACTTCGAAAAGTAAATCTACATTTTTCTATTAAAATAATCAATGAAGATTATAAAATATTTACTCTTACCAAGTGAAGACGAATTAATTGGTCCACACACATCCATATGCACAAGTTCAAGTGACTTGGTTGCTCTCCATGTTGTTTCATTCTTCCTTGTCTATTTTTCAGCTAGACATGCTTCACACAAGTGATTGGGATGGTTGATTGAGGTTATCCCATGCACCATCTTCTTTTCTCCAATTTCTCGTAGCGTACCAAAATTTTGATGCCCATATCTCTTGTGCCATTGCCACGCCACATGAACCTTCAGACACTTTGTTTCAATAGCTTTTATGTTTAATTTGAACATTCTATTGTTTGACATCACCACCTTTGCAAGCAACTTAGCATTTCGATCTTGCAATCAAAGAAAATTATTCTTCATGAGAATTTCATATCCATTTTCAAGAAATTGGCCTGAACTCAAAATATTACTCTTCAATTTAGGTACGTAGTAAACATTTGAGACCACTTTATGGTTACCATCCTTGGTAGAAATGAGAATTGTTCCTTTTTCTTCAATGTAAATATTTGATGAATCTCCAAAGAAAACATTACCTCGCACCTTCTCATCAAGTTCCACAAATTAATTTTTGTGGCCACACATGATATTGCTCGCACTATTATCCAAGTACCAGAAATTGTTGTCTTTTTCTTCTTCTTTGATTGTCAGCAACAATATTGACTCTTCAATTTCTTGATTATCGTCGACCAAATTTGCTTTTTCCTTCACATCTTTGCATTCCCAAGCAAAATGACCAAGTCATGACACTTGTAGCATTCCACATTAGATTTATCATACCTTCTTTCATTTGAGTTTTGAAAATAACCTCATCCTCTTCCACTTGATCTTCCAAGGTCTCTTTGTGATGGTTGACTTTTTTCTTCATTGTTGGAATTATTTCCAACTCCCCTTCTATGTCTACTTTGGCCTCTCGCATATGCTCTTCCTTGTTTGTATCCTTGTCCACGTCCTTTGAAATAAATTTTTATTTTCTCCATCCTTTTTTAAAGTAGCCTTGGATTTGAAAACTTGCTCCAAAGGCTCGTCTTGTCTTGTTTTGATTTTTATTTTTCATGGGCTTGTAGAGATCCCTCCAATTCTTCAATGGTCATTACGTCCAGATCTTTTGTTTCTTTATGACACACATAATATAATCAAACTTCGCAGTCAAAGAACGAAGTATCTTCTCGATGACACCTACATCATCGATTTTATCTCCATATCTCTTTAGCTGATTCACAATAGCCTTTACCCTCGAACAATATTCCGAAATTGCTTCGGATTCATTCATACTTCAAAGTCGCCTCCTAGTGATTGAAATTGGACTTTCTTTACTTTATCAACACCTTGGAGAGATTTCGCCAAAATCTCCCAAGCTTCTTTTGAAGTAGTAACGCTTGCCACCTTTGCGAACGTCGTATCATCCAAACATTGATGGAGGAGGGTTAGAGCTTGTTGATCCTTTTTATTTGTCTTTGATAAGGTATCCTTCTCCTTTTGAGACAACGCTGCTTCATCTTGAGGTTTCTCATAGCCATTCTCTACAATCTCCTGCACATCTTGGGAGCCAAGTACCGGTCTCATTTGTAGGCATCACGTTTCATAATTTTCTTTTGTGAGACGAGAAAATTAAAGAGAACATACTCCATTATTCATCATTTTTTAAAGTGGGTCTGATACCACTTCGTTAGGAGAGGAAGAGAGACGAGGAGTAGAGGAAGACAAACTTAAAATTAATTTATATGAAATATCTTTTTTCTTGTCTTACAAAATGCCAACTTACAAGTAGCTATTTATAGATGCACAAAAGCAACTTTGAAACTAGTCTAGCTCATGATTTTTGTGCCAATATTTAATTGGTCTAATACAGTTATCAAAATATTAACTATGAATATTGACCAACCTATTGGAAATGTCAAATTACATTTAACAAGTTAGTCTTTTACTTTTTCCTTGTCTACCAAAAAGAAACACGGATTTGTAAAATTACAGTTGGGATCGTAATTATAATTATAAATACACTTCACATTCAAGTCCAAAATTTTATAAAATTTGAATCCGTATTAAATTAGCTTAATTTTGCATTTGATTAGAATTTGATTCAATCTGAATAAACTCATAATTCAATTAAAAAGTTATTCATAGTTTTTCATAATTTGTATTGGATTGAATAGAACTTAAGCAGTAATTGATAAATAGGATTCATAATCAATTGGCGTATATGATAAAAAAAAGTCCTAGAAGAAGTAGCCAAATAAATAAATTCGAATTCATTTATTCGGTGAGTGGTTTCTTTGTCTTTAGTCTATATTTTTCGTCAACTACTTTTTATTTCAATTATGATCTTTTTTGTATTTTTTATGGTAGTAGAAAAAGATTAAAGATCTTCTTTTGTATTTTTTATGGTTAAGTTCGAGCTGTTTCGATTATGATGTACATCGGAGTTGAAATTGATGAAAGTTCTCTTAGTATTAATTTATATAATTGTATTAGTTAACTAGTATTTTTTATTAAATGTAATTTATACTATTCGATTTAATATTTAATTGAAAAGTTTTATGAGTTTGAATAATTATAAATTAGTGATCGATAAATGTCTCAATGAAATTAGGAATGCTATATTTAACGATTTAAATTACCTAATTTATTAGATTAATTATTTCTATAGTTGATTTGTCCAATTTAATCGAATTTATTAATAAGATATTTAATTATATGAGTGCGTTTAATTAATTTTTATAATAGTGAGAAACTGATGAAAAATAAATAAGAATATTAAAAAATTATATTTGAGAAATATTATAAAGTTATTTTTGAAAATATGATATTTATTAGAAATGAACATAAGAATTTTGAGATAACTTAATCAAGAATTGCTATTGAAAATGGTAGCTATAATAAGATGAGGGGTTTAATAAAATATATCATATGAGTTAATTGACAACCTATGTATATCTTTAGGAAACTTAAATTATCTAGTTATTCGGAATAAGCGGAAGAACATTTGTATTTCTATAGAAATTAAATAATTAAAGATTGTTGGTAACTATATGAATAATATTTAATATTTTATTTAAAAATTACGATATTATCAATATATTGATTATTGAATTACCAGCCACCTCCGCCGCCCTCGGCTTGCGCCAGCCGTCGACCTCCTTTTCTTGTAGCACCTTTCAAATGACTCCATCCATTTGAGCGGCTGACCGAGCTTTGCCTCTTATAGAAGAAAAAAACATCTAGCATCTTATTTATAAAGTAATGATAACAACCTTATAAAAATAATGCTATTTACTTACCAACTTCGTGCTGTGCATGCCGACAGAGGAAGACCCCCCTCAGGTACACAGTCGAGGATGCCGTGGGATTCGCTATCCGGTTCGCCTTATTCTTCGA
>NC_026155.1:1799763-1878546 GCF_000512975.1 Sesamum indicum
AGCGATGAAAAATGTCTTCCGGATGTACTTTCGGACCCATATGTGGAAGACTCAGAACATGTACTCATCATCACAGTCCCACCAGTAGGTCATCCACAATAATAAAGTTAAACAAAATATTAGTAAAATTTATTAGACAATTTAAATTATTAGATAATACCAAATTAATTTAAATTTGATTACCTTCATGCTTCCGAAACAGGAATGCTGGTGCTCTGGCACCTACCTTATACATGGTCACGGGTGGGGAAAGTGTCCCCCCACGACTACATTGATGTGCTCGTGGAAGTGGCGATCAGACCTGAAAGGACATGTTAATTAGATATTTTCAAGATAAAATAATACTCAAAGAATTTGATAAACAAATTTACCTCCCCTCATCGAGGCTAATGCAATGGCGTGGTGATGGTGGGGGGGACTGTTAGTGGTGGGGCTGTATCGTCTTATCAGCCACCAGTACAACACCAGATGATCCAGCATCATCTGGAGTCTGTGGGGCTGGGGACGGTGTGGTCAGGTCAGGCGATGGGGGTGGTCGAAGGACTGCTTCCTTAACGTGGGAGGCATTCTACGGCGTTGCTGGAAACGGCCACGACCACGACCATGTGGTACAGGAGGCGTACCACTATACATGATCTAAACATTTTTTTGGTCTAACGTGTCGAAAAACATTTAGAAAATGGGAAAATATGGGGAAGTATTTTGAGAAAATAGGGGGGAGGGAGCAGGGAATCACAAGAATAGGGAGGAAAAAAAATAAACCGATAACTTACCTCTACTAGTGTCGATGAAGGGGTGATGGGTGGTTTCAAGTGGTTGACAGCAGCAGACGGCGTGGGGAGGCGAGAGGTTGGTTTGAGAGAGAGAGCACGAGAGTGAGGGAGAGAAAGGGAGAAGGAAAGAAAAAATCTTTTAAGTGTTGTATATATTTTAATTTATGTAACGGGCATTTTTCTAACAATCGTTCCAAAAACCGTTTCAAATAACCGAAACGACTTCGTCTTAGTTGACGAGCATTTTTAAATATAATTGTTTCTTTTTTTAAAATTGTTCCTGAAAACTGTTCCTAAAAAATAAAAACGATGTGTTTTGGAGCATTTTTAACAAAACCATTCCTATTTTCAAAAAATTATTCCTAATTTTGTGCCAAAATTATTTTTCCTGAAAAATTAGAAAAATAAAAAATATAGGTAAAAAAAATATCCCAAACATGTTGATGATTAGGAAAAAATAGACCATAAATTAATTAAGACTATTGAAAATATCTAATGCTTTAAATTAAATTGATACATATTCAGAAGATCAAGTATATTTGTATATATAAGATTGTTAGCCTTACATATATATAAGTAGTATCTTATACTGTTGTATTAGATCGCCTAATCAGACTGTTAAAATTTTAATCAGATCATTGGATATTATTAAATCGAAAAAATACAATATTTGATGAAGTTTTGGACATTTTTGTTATACGGATAATGAGATATCGTATTTGATACATAATCAATGAGGTTAAAAATGACACAATTGTTCGCAAAACCATGTGATTTTAGATCAGACCGCTAGATATATTCACATAAGGAAAGTATTATCATGTGGTTTAAGTTTGAAATTAATCAGGGTATCGGATGTTGAAATATCGTAATTAGAAAGTGAACAAAGAATCTGTGGACATATTTAGGAATGGTATTTGTAACTCATTTAGGAACGATTATTTGTTAATCATTTTAGTAACAATATTTTATACATCTAGGAACGGTCAAATATTTAAAAATCGATCCTAAGTTTGATTTTCCCTCCACTTTTCATAAGACACAAAATTAAATTTTTTAGAACTGATTTTGGAACGACTAACATAAATTGATTGTTCCTATATTTTGATTTTTTCTCATTATTTCTGTAGGATATTGTAATGTATTTTGGAATAATTTTTTTTAATTTTTTTTAATCTGTTCCTAGTAGGAACAATTTGAAACGGTAATTTTAATTTTGGATCGTTCCTAAACAAAAAAATATTATATTTTATTTTTAAAAATAATTTTATTGTATGAGAAAATTATTTTGTAAAATATCCACAAAATTAGCTGGTCAACTATTTTTATAAATTATTATCTGTTTTTTCTAATTTTTGTAATTTTCTATCGATAAAATATAATCATGTCCTGTGTAGTTGGGCGTAAAATACACAAACACTTCTTACATAAACACTAAATTTTCAATCATAATTATTGCGTTCCTTAGTCTCGTAATTCTCGTCAAAACGATCTTCTTTAGACTCGTCATCAGATTCATAATTTCCTGATCAGGATGTACCTGTTCCTTGTTGATTAGCAACGAAAAGCTCAACGACTAATTGTAGACCATTTGGGTCATGCAGGTCATAATAGTGGTTGTCTGTCGCAACTTGTGGAGTATGTATTGCCTCATCCTCTTTGAAATGTAACTTTGTATAATTAAATTCAGTTTTCACCTGTGTTGCACATATTAGAGAAACCATATATTGAAAAATTACAGTTGTAATACAATTCAAAAGACACAATTCATAAGACATAACTTACACGACGTGAACCAATCCTTGGAATTGAGTAGCTACAAGCTCCTCAATAATGAAGTCCTCCGAATGGTGGTGCTCGTAAAGTTCATTCAAAAAGGATATGTTCACATACATATCAATACATAGGTTAAAAGTCCAAAATAACAATGTGAATAAACTTTACAGTTACTCGTAGTATGTCATGACTACTTCACAGTTAGTCAATATGTACGTCTCAATTATGTGGCATTCTGATCTACTGAGCCATCTCTTCTTTGATGCACCACTACCTCGACTAGGGTAATTGAATACATACAATTGGATATGAGTGTCGTTCATACAGACATCGCTATTTCTGCGTGTTTTGTTTGCAAAGAATCTGGAGCTGAAAGTAGTAAGAAGTCAATAAACCGATTTTTTCTACAAGGTAAGCCTCTACAATTGATGCCTCGACGTGTGTTTTGTTTTTCACCGTCATTTTCAAATCTCGAAAAAATCTAATAATCGAATATTTATTAGAAACTTAATGACACTAGAATTATTTCGAAAAACTAAGATAACTTGTGTGCTAATTACCTCTGAAATGGATACATCCACCTGTATTGCACAAGCCCTTCCACGCACACTTCATGGAACGGTTGCACCCAATCTCAATTGGTATTGGTTGCTGGGTTGGTGAATATGAAGGCCGAAGCCCATTTGTTTGAGCAAACAAATGATCAAATCCTAGTGGGCTAATAATATATTGCCCCGGACTCACCCCCTGCCCCTCGATTACTATAGTATGAAGAAGTTGGTAAGAGACTTAGGTTTACCTGTTGAGAAGATTGATGCGTGTAAAAATAGTTGCATGTTGTACTGGAAGGACAACATTGATTTGGACTATTGCAAGTTTTGCGGAGAAACTAGGTACAAACTGTCCAAGGAGGAAAATCCTAACAACAAGAAGACCCCGTATCTAATGGTCTATTTCCAGCCATCCTGGCTGAGCAAGTGGTGCCTCAAAGAAGAGGTGCCTCAGCGGTTCATAAGGTATCACATATTCGAGACGTACATTTTGTGAAATTGTGAAGTAGTAACATCATACTATGAGTAAGTGTAAAGATAACAACAGTATATATAATTCTTATTTAGAGTTTTAATCTATGTATTGATATGTATTCTTTTTCTTTTTACATACAAGTGATGATGGAATTACGTGTGTATATATCTACCCCGCAGCTACTGGATTATATACATAATTATATGTATCAAAGAGATTTACTCTAAGTGTGATTTTTAAAGGAGATATAATCATAGTCTCATTACATGGTGTTACATCGACCATATTCTGCCCTAATAACTCATTTACCTTTTTGTTTTTTCCCAGCCCGACAAAAGTCTGGCCAGCCCGATATATACAAGGAAATGGTGTAGATTTAAATCCCTCCAAAAAAGTGTTGGGATTTAAATTCGCTGGGGTCCACATATTTTGAATAAAATTTTCATTCTATTTTTACCCCCAATCCTCTATTTTTTAAGGTTTTTTATTTTAATAAATGGCCGGATTTTGGGCTGGGGAGGGAAGTATATGTATTGAATTGATATATATATCTCTATATATTTTATTAATTTTGATATTAGATATCTATTTGATATTTTAAAATAAATTATTTTTATGAAGATGAATGTTGGTGGTTAGAAAAAAGTAATATAAAATATATTATTTAATTTATATATATAATTCTATGTTTTTTTATATAATATATCATTTAATTTTTAATATATACTTAACAGTCTTAGATTTTAAATAACATATAATATTAACTTTTATTTATGTATATAAATATATTACATCTTAATCAACACAAGAAAATATTAAAAAATTAAAAGAAAAAAAATTATGGGTATTTTTAAAAAAAACCAAATTAGTCCACAATTCAATCTCAAATTATGGTCAAAAGTAAACAATATATTATTTATATCCATTACTTTATCAATACAGTAAACATAAAATTGATCAGGCACTTAATATAATCATTTTTAACTCAATCCCAACAATTATCCTAAAATTATCTGTACCATCTAAATCCCATCACTCCAAATAAAAGAGGCCTTTGAATATTACGCCTGTCATTTTGGGACGTCATGGAATTTCGTTATTAGATTGTTAGGATTATTGCTCTTTACTGATAGCTTTGGCTGAGCCGCTAGACTTAATGGCATAGCTGTCGTCATGATCCCCGATATGGGCCGTGATATCAAGAACAACATGTGCTCTTTTGAAAAATTTTTACTCAAATTTATCAATTACACAGTAGATGTATCACACTTGGTTTGACCAAACTCAGTTAGGACTAAAATTTCCAGTGCTGACTGTAATTAACGTTGCTAGTATCTTACAACCTCAGATACAAGTCCGAATATAAACACTTTTTATTAATAGAAGCATAGAATACATTATGTGCATAACTATACACTCGAACTGCAAAGTGTCCCTCACAACTACAGCAAGTTCAGTTTATCCGGATTTGTCGTCTGATCTATCGAAGGCAACGACACTTAGCCCCCCATCGACATGAAGATTGATCATCGTCCTGTACTTCACTGCCTTACTCTCATCACTCAGTTTGAAGACAAAGAACCTCAGTAGAACAGCTGAGAATATCTTCATCTGCCTGTAAGCAAATTCCTTCCCCAAACAGATTCGTGGGCCGGCCTGTTCATCACAAGAGTTCAGTCAGAACGCTGTTCGGTCGATTTTCTAGTGGATCAGACATGATTTTTCTTCAAAAAACTCAACCTGTTGATGACTAAGCTCAAAGCTGAATAGTCAAGAAATTGTTAGATTGCATGCATGATGTATAGCATTTCTGCTAACCTGGAAAGCTGTAAATTTCAAGCCATCTTTCCGGTTTGAACTCTTCAGCATCGTCCCCCCATATGAATTTCATCCGTCCCATTGCATATGGCAGGTAGACCACCGCGTCACCCTTCTTCACATGGTAACCGTCCGGCATTATGTCGTCAGAGAAGCACATCTTAGGGTTCTGTATATGGCAAAAGGAAAGATCATGCACATGGGATTAATTAGTCTTTGAAGGGAAACATAACCTGCATTTGCGAATGAAAAAGAAATCAAATTGCTCGATACTCTATTTAAAGATCAGTCGCTAAAAATTTTTCTGAGCAAGCTCGACTCGATCAGTCAAAAAATGCTAAAAATTTGAAAAAAGATGAAGCGGCTCGAGCTTTATTTGGTTAACAATCAAATTAAGTTCAAACTTCAAACAGAGTATTTGAAGCTGAGTAGAAGCTTAAACAACTTTGAACATTAAATGTGTTCTGCTCGACTGATTCATCCGCCTTACGGCCATCTTAGCAAAAAAGCAGGGATGCTGTAAGAAAGCAAGTGTTCTGTTACCGCAGGTACTGGAGGATAAAGTCTGAGGGTCTCAGTAACTGCTGCATGAAGATAATGCATCTTTTCCAGAGAGTCTTCACTCACACTGGCTGCAAATTCAGACATATCAGCAGCCTGATTCGAGGCCGTTGCTTCCTTAATTTCTTGCGCCGCCTTTTCTTGCACAAGCTGATTCTTGCAGAGCATGTAAAAGAACCAGGACAGAGTTGTTGCCGTTGTGTCTTTACCAGCCATTACAAAGTTCAGAATTATATCTCTCAAGTACTTGGGATTAGCCTCAGACAACTGCAAAAACCTCGACAAAACATCTTCTTTCTCCGAATGCATCTGGCAGGCAGACAAAAATAGAAGTGTCTGAACAGAAATCTTGACAACCATAACTCACAACAAGAAGCTATAATAAACTCATTCACATACACATTCGTCTCGCGACTTCTTCATGTGCTCAATCTTGGTATGAATCAGCTTATACACGAATTCATCAACAATCCGAATATTTTTCTTCAGCTCCGCTTCCATACCAAGGTTGAGGGCTCTCTTTATTTTCCATAGAAGATCGACGTATCTCCAAGTAGTAATCGCACTCGCATCATCAAAAGCACGGCTGAACCTGGCGCCTTCTTCGTTCGAGCCACACGTGCTGTCCAGCTCGACTCCAAACGCAACTCTGAATATCGAATCCAGGGTCGTCTTCATGAAAAGGTCCTGACAAATTAAGATCATGACCACAATTAGTTCTACCTCAAAAAGCAGACAACAGATGTTGAATCTGTCCACTGATGATCATGGAATTGATGTCAAGGAGATGTTTCACTTGAATATCAATAGGTTGATTGGACACCACAGCTTCAGAGACAATAATTGCAAGCTTGACGGCGTTTTTCTTGAAGACTACCGCACTGACATCTCTTATCGCCCTCGCGGAAAACTCATGGCTCGACACTTTCCTCTGCGCCCTCCACTTGTCGCCATCGACCGTGAAAATTCCATCGCCTAATAAGTCACACAGAATGCTGTAATTGTACCACCCCTGCAGAGATCATCAGTTATTAAGTAACAATTAGCTCCAAAGAGTTGTTCTTTCGGATGGTGAGAATGGACACTACCACAACTTTAACTACAAAAAGTAGACAACATGTTAAGGTATTAGAGAAAAGACATGTATGTCTCCAATAATGACACTCTCTTACCATTGTCTAAGTTTACAAATCAAGAATACTTACACCGACACTCCTAAAATTTGACACTACTCTCGATTTCTGCACTATTATTAAAAAAAAATCATCAAATTTAAAAAGGGATATTATTGTTGAAAATGCTGAAAAAAACATCTTAAAATTGGATTTTTTCTTTTGGGAATATGAATTAACATCAGTGGATGTCGGTATAATTATTCTCTATAAATTATTCAACTCTATATTGCAATTTGCATTTCCTTTTCCTTTTCTTGATAAATATATTTCTCCAATGAAAATAATAAAATTTCAAGAAACACACAATTAATATATGTATATATACCTTGCCATAATTGTCGAACTTGGTTTTGAGGATGTACTCAACGTTAGCCGGGTCGGAGGTATAAACCTCGCTGCGGAAAGGGGCGATTAATCTGTAGGTCTTGTGCTTCGCCGCGAGATCAGTCATGTAATCATGCAGCCTGCTGAAGTTCATGAGCTGGTGGAATATGGTGCCCCCGACAGGATGGTTCTGTTTCTTTCCCTGCTTCCTCGGCAGCAGTACTCGTCGAACTATTAGAAGGGAAACCACGACGGCCAAGAACGCTAGAGCCGCCGATTTTGGGTCCAGGAAGAAACCCATGGGATTGGGAGCTATGTTCATCATGTGAGTAAGAGAGAATTGAAAAATGAAGTCATTTTTTCTCTTTTTTGGTTCAAAGCTGGATGGATTGGGAGGTGGTTTCAAATCATTATTTATTTTGTAATTTTGGTGATTTGTCATTTTCGAGCTTTAATTTTTTAAAATAGTATGAAATTATGCTATTTATTCTATTAGCTCATTCTTGCCTGCATTTTCGTCTTTTAACTTTTCGGAACAATATTTTGGTTCTGTATCTTTATAAATTTCATAATTTTAATCATTTTTTTCGTTGGAGTTTACTGTTCTAGCCGGAAAAGGCATATGTATCTTATGCGATCTTTTAAAATTGGAGCTATTCATCCTGTTAACTTATTTTGCCAGTATTTTTCACATTTAATTTTTCATGGTAGCATTTTGGTCTTTTATTTTTCATCGACGACAAAGGTAAATTTCAATAAAAAAAATTATTATAATTGAAGCAGTAAATGACTCGACTCGAATCGAATATATTATTATTCAAGTTTGGTCGAATTAGTGTCGAACTTGAAAACTATTTGAATTTTGTTTGATTATTAACCTAATTAATCAAACTCAGACGAACTTTGAATTAAATATGAGTCGAGTTCTAGTAATTTAATATTTTTAAGTATACCTTACTATATTTTTATTAATTAAATCGAGCTGAGGCTATCTCGAAAGTTTATCAAACCAAAAAATTTGTTCAAATTTGATTTTCTAAGTTGATCAATCATACTCAAAAGCATTAATTTTATCTATCAATTTCAATTAAGTATCGAGTACTTGAATTTATTTTTCTACCCTATATATCATAATTAACAATTTATAGTAAATTTTATGTATTGCCCAGTCACATACATACATACATATATATATATATATATATACATATATGGGCTACAATCTGTGATTTTTTTAGTAAACACAATTTCCCTAGAGTATTAAATTGTACTTTTTAACTTTCTAATTAATATATATGCCATAATTATTTAATGGTTTTTTATGTTATTAAAATTTCTTACCTCATTAATAGCACTATACATATAAAAAAAGCCACTGTGGCTTAAAAATAATGATAAATTAATTTTATCTACCACGGTCAAATAAATTGATGCGACAAAGTTTTGGCCATGTAATTAATCAACATTCGCTATGATTTTGCCTATGCGTACTAAAATATTTGTCATAGTTTTTAGTTGTAGCTAATGTTCGGCCTTACTAGCAGAAATTAAGCCGTAATTGCACAACCGTCGTAATTAATTACTATTATTAGCCATAAACTTTCACTTTAAACTATGGTAATTAACCGGGTAAATTACATTTTTGGTCCCGTAAGTGGACCTGTTTCTAATTTTGGTCCCACACTCAGGCCAATTCGCACATTGAGTCCCATATGTGGGTTTTCTTTTCAATTTGAGGACCATTGAGGGATTTCCATCAAATTGATAACGGCAACTGCTCTCTCTACTAGTGAATACAATCAAAATAAGGGTAAATTGTATTTTTGGTCCCATAAGTGAACCTATTTTCAATTTTGGTTCCAAACTCAAGCCAAAAATGTAATTACCCTTATTTTGATTGTATTGACTAACGGAGAGAGTAGCTGTCGTTATCAATTGGAGGGAAATCCCTCAATGGTCCTCAAATTGAAAGAAAAAAAATAAAAAATACATATGGGATACATTGTGCGAATTGACTTGAGTGTGGGACCAAAATTTAAAACAGATCCACTTATATGATCAAAAATATAATTCTTGGTGGAGTGATGGTCATGAATATATTGCCTTTAGAAAAGGTCAAGTAATTTTAGTGGACTTTGATATTTGATTGTTTAACTAACGATCAATTTAACATCTAATATGTAATAATTACAACAATAAGAGGATAATATAGCACTGTTTAGCTAATTTCAGTACAAAAAATATAACAAGAATATATAAAAGTTGCAAGTATTACACTACTATTTTTTTATCATATAAAAGATTATAAACTAAATTATATGAGGTGAAAATTACAATTTCAGTCGTATAAGTATGAGGGTTGACAATTTTATTCTTGTACAATTTTTTTTTTTTGAGAATTTTGTCCTGTAATTTTAGAAGTTTGCATGTTCGGGACAAAAGTGCTGGAAATTCGTTAAAATGACAGAAAAAGTTCACCTAATTAAGCTTGTCAGGTGTCTGTCACGTGCACGTTTTTAGCTATTTTTAGGAAATTTTGGCTATCTTTATCATCATTTGGATATTATTAGAATTATAGGACAATATTGTCATAACATATTCATGCAAGACTAAAATTATGAACCTTTTATGCTTACAGAACTAAAATTATAATTACTTTATGGGTAAATTATAATTAAATTTTTTACAGTTTGTCATAATTATGAATACCTACTCGTTGTTTGAGAAATTACAAATACCCCCTTCAAATAAAAAATAATTATGTAATCCCTATACAGTGAAGTGTACATTACAATTTTACATTTGTTGATTTTTTTAAAAAATAAAAAAAATATCTAAAGAATGTAAAAAGAACTGAAGGTGGATAAAATAAATAAATTAGAGGAAATATTAGTTTATAATTTTTTTTAAAAAATTATAAAATATATATAAAATTATAATTTATAATTTACAAAGGCATTTTGATCAGTTTACCACAAAGATGGGATGAAAACCTAACGGAATGAGTTCGTTGTTAGACGGACATTAAAATCAGGGAGATATTTATAATTTTTTAAATAACGAAAAAGTATTTATAATGATGTGAAATTTCATAAGACATAATTATAATTTATCCCTTTTATTTTTTATTATTTGCCCAACAAGATAACATAATATTGCTATATGGGATGCCTAAAACCTACGTGCTATAATTATAGCCCTGAAAGCTGTTGATAAGCATCCGTACGATGACTTATGAACGAGAATAATGTAAAAAACTAAATAAAAGACCCCACAACCATCCCCCTCCCTTTCCAATTTCTATTATGTATATATGTATATAACATTTTACCTAAATATTGACGTAATTACATTGTACACCCTTCTTTGGAATTTAATATAATTATATATAAATCCCTTATAATTTAAAAAATTATATCAAATACCTTCAATATTTGTATCAATCTAATAAATAGATCTATTTGTTAGTCAAAGTTTTGTATATTTGCTTGAAAATTCATATTTATATATAATTGACTTGTTACTGACTTATTACAAATCAAATAAATCCTTTTATGACCAAACTAACCTTATAAGAGGATTTTTGTATAATTATACCAAATTAAAAAAAATGGATAATTATCCCTTAAATATGTAAACAACTTAAAACATCACATTACATATAATCGGAGTTCAAATTACGCTAAGTTTTTTAGGTCTTTCAAAAACAAAATCAAGTCCAAACTCTTCTCTGTGCTGCAAGGGGGAAATTGCAAAATAGGTCCTGCAATTTGGGATGGTATTTTTGGTCCCTTAACTTTCAAACTTGCAATTTTAGTCTTATAACTTTAATAAAATCTACGATTTTAGTCCTTCGAGAAATCTGGCCGAATTATGGTGATTTTACCCTTTTATAGCTTTAAAATGAGTATTTTAGTTCATTTTCACTCCTTTAATATTTTGTTCCACATGCTCTTACAGAATGGTGTTAGATCTTAGGTTTATTAAGGAAATATTTATTTATATTACATTTAGTTATTTTAACCCCTAAAGGAGGAGATTTTTCCAAAGTATGGTTACGACCGAATGTTTGAGCTATGATGACAACAGAGAATATTTTCAAATTTTGAAAATACATAAAAGGAACTTTCTTATGAAAATTCTTGACAAAATTGACAACAATTCTCAAAGGATTGACTGAAATCTTCTCAAAAAAGGAGAAAGAGAGTAATGATTGCGAAATTACCAGGTTGGACATATTCTACTAGGGAATATGGTGAAATGCCTACACATCGCAGAGATCTATGGTATAATACCAGCCTGGAGAAACAGAATGGATAAGTTTCCTAAAAATCTACTGTTCTAAAAACAATGATTAGAGGTACTGATTGGAAAGAGATCGAGCCAGATACTTAAAAAATCTCTCAAGATCTATGAGAGATCCAAAAGACAATTCAAAATGATGAACATAGGTTAATCCACATACTTATGAAAATAGATATTTGAATCAAAAGATGGACGAGATCCTTAGGGTCCTTTCAGATCTACACGAGGATCTTACAAATTTGAAAGCCGAAGTCACAGGTCTGAAGAGACACCAAAGGAATCCTCCTAACACATCCAAATCTTATCAAGAACGCATTAGGGACGCTTTCGGGCCAGTACCCCTTCTACATTACAAGGAAAAAGAGATGGAGATTCAAAGCCAAAGACGCGAGAAGATATAATCCTTGAAGCCACCATATATATAAAGTAATGAAGATATTAAGGGTAGATCTATCAAATCTTTAGGAATTGGTCGAATATTTTTCCCAACTTGGGATTGTGGATGTGGTCCACATCCAAATCAATGAGATCATTTGATATGGTATTGACCATGGGTGGCCCGATCTTTACGGCGTAGGCTAGAATTGGATAAAGTGGTTCGTGACCTGAGGAATGTAAATAGTCAACCACGTTATATGAACGTGACCTACTACTTAGAACATTCAACCAACCACGAGCACGAGTAAACCAATCCACACAACGACACACTTGGGTCGAGCACGAATTGGAGGCTATGTGAATTTGAATCACCAATCTAATAGACTAGATTGACAAAGCAAAGGTTTCACAAAAGCTAAAACAAGTGTATAACTCTCCAAAGTAAGAGAACACTCAATATTTTATAAACTAGATCAATTCTTGAATATTTCGATTGTATCCCGCATGCATGGCTGGTATGTGCCTTTTATAGGCCTAAAACACTTCCAAATTAACCTTTCATGTCCCCAAGTGACTCCTTGGTGGAAGTACATTCAATACTTGGTCAAAAATAACTAAAAACTATGCATTCTTGGTCATAACCGAGTAAAACCCATGCATGACCATGTGAATCCGTGAATTGGTGTATAAATGCACTTTGAATGTAGTTGAAAGGTCTCTTTTGACCACATGGCTGCACTTGGACGAATTGGGCTCCTATTGTGGGCTTCCTTTGGGCTTGAATTAATGAAATTAAGCTCACATGTTGGGCCTCCGATTGTGACTTGATCCCATTAGCAAGGACTAAGTTGGATTGGGCTTGAATTACTTCTTGCATTCTCTTCAACCTTTCTCTTGTCATTGGCCCACTTCCAATGGTTAAATCTTGGTCCATTGGATCTTGAATTTTTTTTGCTTGTCAAGGACTCGGAATGGTCCATCCCCTCTTGGCATGAGCTTGGACTTCCTTTTGTCGGGAAACCTCTCTTTTCTAAGATGCAACCATACTAAGTCTCCCGGTTCAAAGATAACTCGTTTCCTTCCCTTGTTCGCTCGGTTCATGTACTGTTGAGTCATTCTCTCAATATTACTTTTGACCTTTTCATGGATTTGCTTGACAACTTCAGCACGTTTCTTTCCATCCATATTTACTCTCTCCTGCAAAGGCAAGGGAATTAAATCAATAGGTGCAAGAGGATTAAAACCATAAACAATCTGAAAGGGTGAAAACTTAGTAGTGGAGTGGATAGCCTTATTGTACGCAAACTCGACATGCGGTAGACACTCTTCCCAACTCCTTAAGTTCTTTTTCACAATTGTTCTCAACAATGTCGAAAGTGTCCTATTGACCACCTCAGTTTGCCCATCGGTTTGTGGATGGCAAGCAGTAGAGAAAAGCAACTTAGTTCCAAGCTTGCCCCACAAAGTTTTCCAAAAGTAGCTAAGGAACTTGGCATCTCGATCGGACACTATAGTCCTTGGCATACCATGAAGCCTCACAATTTCCTGAAAGAAAAGATTAGCAATATTAGAGGCATCATCAACTTTATGGCATGCTATAAAGTGTGCCATTTTGGAAAACCTGTCTACAACAACAAAAATAGAATCTCTCCCCCTCTTAGACCTAGGTAATCCCAAAACAAAGTCCATTGAAATATCTTCCCAAGGTACACTAGGAATAGGGAGGGGCATGTACAATCCATGGGGATTAAGCTTTGACTTTGCCTTATGACAAACTATGCATTTTCCCACAAACTTTTCAACATCTCTACGCATCTTTGGCCAATAAAAGTGTTCGCTCAAGACTCCCAAAGTTTTAGAAATACCAAAGTGACCCATCGAACCCCCAGAATGTGCTTCCTTTAACAATAATGAACGAATAGAACAATTAGAAACACAAAGCTGGTTGGCTCGAAATAAAAATCCATCATGCAAATAGAATTTATCCCATCCAATGCTTGGGCTGCAATTTCCAAACACTTTACCAAAATTAACATCATTAGCATACAAATCTTTGATGAGCTCAAAACCAAGAATTTTAGCATCCATTATTGAAAGTAAAACATACCTTCTTGAAAGTGCATCAGCAACAATGTTCTCCTTACCTTTCTTGTGCTTGATCACATATGGAAATGACTCAATAAACTCTACCCACTTTGCATGTCGACGGCTAAGCTTGCTTTGACTTTTAATATACTTGAGTGCTTCATGATCAGAATGTATTACAAACTCTTTTGGCCACAAATAATGTTGCCAAGTTTCCAATACTCTAACCAATGCATAAAGCTCCTTGTCATATGTAGGGTAGTTAAGTGTTGGCCCACTTAATTTCTCACTGAAATATGCAACTGACCTCCCTCCTTGCATAAGAACTCCTCCTATGCCAATCCCACTTGCATCACATTCAATTTCAAAAGTCTTACCAAAGTCGGAAAGGGCTAGCAAAGGTGCATGGGTAAGCTTCTCTTTTATAGCTTGAAAGGCTTTCTCTTGTGCGTTTCCCCACTTGAATGGAACATTTTTCTTGGTTAACTCGTTCAATGGGGCTGCCATGGTGCTAAAGTCCTTCACAAATCGCCTATAAAAGCTTGCAAGGCCGTGAAAGCTCCTCACTTCTCCAATAGTGGTGGGGGTTGGCCAATCTTGAATAGCTTTGACCTTTTCTTCGTCAACTGTGTTTCCTTCACTACTTACAACAAAACCAAGGAAAATAACTTTGTTAGTGCAAAAGTTACACTTTTTCAAGTTTCCAAACAACCTTTCCTTTCTTAGAACCTCTAGGACTTGTTTTAAATGTGTTACATGCTCTTCCAAAGTCCTACTATAACCAAGGATGTCATCAAAGTACACAACCACAAATTTGCCTATAAATGCACGCAAAACATGATTCATCAATCTCATACATGTACTAGGTGCATTACTAAGTCCAAATGTCATAACTAACCACTCATAAAGCCCATGCTTTTTTTTGAAAGCGGTTTTCCACTCATCTCCTTCTTTTATTCTAATTTGATGATAACCACTTTTTAAATCAATTTTAGAAAAGATAGTTGAACCATTTAACTCATCAAGCATATCGTCTATCCTAGGAATAGGGTGGCGATATCTTATCGTTATGTTGTTAATGGCTCGACAATCGACACACATCCGCCATGTGCCATCCTTCTTAGGTACGAGCAACACCGGAACTGCACAAGGACTAAGGCTCTCCTTCACATAACCTTTGGCCATCCATTCTTGGATTTGCCTTTGAATCTCTTTGGTTTCTTCGGGATTGGTACGATATGCTGGGCGGTTTGGCAAGGATGCTCCCGGAATGAAGTCAATTTGATGTTCTATCCCTCGAATGGGTGGCAAACCTGGTGGCATCTCATCCGGAAAGACATCTTCATAATCCTGCAAAAGAGATGTAACAACACTAGGCAAAGAAGAGGTTAGGTCGTTAGAATTCAACATAGCCTCTTTGTACACAAGTACTATGAGGTTTTGTCGAAAAAACAAAGCTTCCTTGATTTCACTCTTCCTAGCAACTAGTAAACTCTCTTTCTCTTGTTTTTCCCTCTCTTTTTTCTTTCCTCTCGCAACTTTGCTTTCTTTTTCTCCCTCTTTTGAATCTTTCATTCTTTTTTCACTCTCATTTTCACTTTCTTCTTTTCCTTTCTCTTTCCTTTTCTCACACTCTCTTTTCTTTTCTCTCAAGATTTGATCTTGCAAAATTTGTTTTGGTGTCATCGGATTGAGAGTTATTGATTCTTCTCGAAGCACAAAAGAGTAACGATTTTGGAATCCATCATGTGTTACTTGCCTATCAAACTGCCATGGTCTTCCCAACAGTATGTGGCATGCTTTCATTGGTACAACATCACATAAAACCTCATCCTTATATCTTCCAATTGAAAAAAATACCTTTACTTGCTTGGTCACCTTCAGCTCTCCACACTCATTCAACCATTGAAGCTTGTACGGGCGGTGGTGCTTGAAAGTAGGTAGACTTAATTTTTGAACCAATTCAGTACTTGCCACATTGCAACAACTTCCACCATCAATAATCATACTACATACCTTTCCATGAACTTGACAGCGTGTATGGAACAAGTTTTCTCTTTGGCAATTATCTTCCTCCAACATCTGGGCACTAAGGGTTCTTCTAGTAACAAGCAATTCTCCTTCTTCGGCATACTCTCCATCACCATCTTCTTTTGTTGATTCCTCTTTGTCGGTGATTTCTTCCTCGGTTTCCAACTCTCCATGATTGTTGAAGATCATTGTATGTCGGTTAGGACACTCACTTGCTATGTGTCCTTTTCCTTGGCACTTGAAACACTTTATATCACGATTTCTTAAAGAATTGGGCTCAGGCTGTACCTTTTTGGTAGCAACTTTGTCATCATGTTTAGGATCTGCCTGCTTGAATCTTGATGTAGTAGGGGTGTCTTTCTTAGGGTTGTTCTTCCATGGACCGAATGCCGACGAGTTAGAAGTCTTCCTCAAATGTCCTCTTCGCTTGAGTTGTTGTTCCACCTTGATGGCTTGGTGTACCATCTCTTCAAGTTCTACATAGTGGTGCATCTCCACAACATCGGCGATATCCCGATTGAGCCCATGCAAGAAACGAGCCATAGTTGCTTCATTGTCCTCTATAATGTTAGTTCGAATCATGGCAATCTCCATCTCCTTGTAGTACTCATCAACACTTTTAGAACCTTGAGTAAGACGTTGGAGATGGTTGTGAAGCTCACGACGATAATAGGATGGAACGAACCTTCTCCTCATGGTTGCTCTCATCTCTTCCCATGTTGTGATGGGACGTTCACCATTCCTAACCCGTTCCTTTTGCATTTGATCCCACCAAACAAGAGCATAATCAGTAAACTCAAGGGCTGCGAGTTTTACCTTTTTACTCTCCGAGTAGTTGTGGCATGAAAAGATTTGCTCGACACGCATCTCCCACTCCAAATAGAGTTCGGGATCACTCTTTCCTTTAAATGAAGGAATGGTGACCTTAACTCCTCCTAGGCCACCGTCTTCTTCTCTAGGTCGTCTCGGTCTATCTCTTGGCCGATTCAATCTTCTTGGCCGAATGTCCTCATATTCTTCTCCATCGCTTGGATCCTCCAAATACTCATTATAAATAGGGGGTTGAGGATGTGGATTTACAGCATGTCTTGGATTTGTAGCTCTTGGACCGGCCACTTGATTCTCTACTTGATCCAATCTTTCATGAAGTCCTTCTAGTTTACGGTCAAGCAACTTCTCAAAGTGGCTTACTAAGGCTTGCATATGGAATGCATCGACCCCACCTTGCATTGTTTGTCCCGAGTTGTTGTCATCACTTGCTTGAGCAATTCCTTTATCTCGATTTTCTGCCATTTAGTAAAATGTTTTTTTTTTTTTTGTGTATTTATAGGATCCTCACCAAATTCTTGCCACACTCTTTTTTTTTCTCTCTTTATTTTTCCCCTCGTGTTTCACTCCTCACTTAATAGGCTCACACTTTTGGCCCTCATAATAGTCTCACTTCACTCAACACTCTCTAATCTAAGCTCTTGTGAAACTCAATGCTTTATCTAGTGACTCAAACACAAATGCCAATTCTTTTCTCAACCAAGTATGCGTATGTGGACGCTTTACACTCACCCGTAGCTAGAGAAAGGTCTAAAGCAGTTCGGTATAACTGGGGAAATGAAGACCAATTGGCTTACAAAGATAATAGCAAAGTAAAGTAATGAATGATTTTTTTTTGTTTCTATTTTTTTTTTTGCTGCTCTCCTTTTTTTTTTGAGCTTTTCTTTTTGCTGTTTTTCTTTTGTTTTTTTTTAAATATAACAACAGGGGGAAGGTACGGAAGATTGTGGTGGTAGATAAAAGATTCAAGGTAAATCAAATAAAATAAAGAAAGCCTACCGTATCAACTTAGGCTCTGATACCACATGATATGGTATTGACCATGGGTGGCCCGATCTTTACGGCGTAGGCTAGAAATGGATAAAGTGGTTCGTGACCTGAGGAATGTAAATAGTCAACCACGTTATATGAACGTGACCTACTACTTAGAACATTCAACCAACCACGAGCACGAGTAAACCAATCCACACAACGACACACTTGGGTCGAGCATGAATTGGAGGCTATGTGAATTTGAATCACCAATCTAATAGACTAGATTTACAAAGCAAAGGTTTCACAAAAGCTAAAACAAGTGTATAACTCTCCAAAGTAAGAGAACACTCAATATTTTATAAACTAGATCAATTCTTGAATATTTCGATTGTATCCCGCATGCATGGCTGGTATGTGCCTTTTATAGGCCTAAAACACTTCCAAATTAACCTTTCATATCCCCAAGTGACTCCTTGGTGGACGTACATTCAATACTTGGTCAAAAATAACTAAAAACTATGCATTCTTGGTCATAACCGAGTAAAACCCATGCATGACCATGTGAATCCGCGAATTGGTGTATAAATGCACTTTGAATGTAGTTGAAAGGTCTCTTTTGACCACATGGCTGCACTTGGACGAGTTGGGCTCCTATTGTGGGCTTCCTTGGGCTTGAATTAATGAAATTAAGCTCACATGTTGGGCCTCCGATTGTGACTTGATCCCATTAGCAAGGACTAAGTTAGATTGGGCTTGAATTACTTCTTGCATTCTCTTCAACCTTTCTCTTGTCATTGGCCCACTTCCAATGGTTAAATCTTGGTCCATTGGATCTTGAATTTCTTTTGCTTGTTGGACGCCCTCGATATTCCTATCATCATTCCAGTACTACCACCGCCGGAGGAAAGTACAGGTTCAAATGATTCCTCACAGGATCATCCAATGAGAGAAAGTGTGGACTTCCACACTAATGCCACCTTGATGTTCGTGAGAACAAAATTAAGAGAAAATCTAGGACAAAATCAATGAAGAGTACTTGAAAATATATCATGGGCAAGGATAATGCTCGAGTCCTTACATCCACAAAACACTATACTTCACTTGGATATTATCGATTTTCAAATATCGAGAAGTGATAGATGAGTGGGTCGCAACCATGAAGATATCAGTAATCACATTGGAGCTAGACAAGGAGAACTTCATACGTCTATTGGAGTTAAGCATGGAGGATTCTATGAAATTCGAATGAGATCCTAGAAGGCACCAAAGCAAGTATTCTGGCCGGAGAGTCCAAAAGCGCAATCGGCAAAAGATTCAAAAGGCTCATCAGGATACACTTCATTGGATATGGATAACTTGAAGGAAGCAGAGCTGAGAAGGCTAGAGAGTATTCACAAGCTCTCTTTGGCCTCCAATTAAGGAATATTTGTACGGTAGATGAATATATCTATTGGTTTCTCAAGTATTTTTTTTAAGTGCAGGAGCAACAAAAATAGTTTTTCCTATGTTTTTTGTAAAAATCTGCAGTTCATGGAGGGAAATGTTGGTTCAATCTTACAAAGTATCAGAAGACCAATTAGATTTAGTGGCAAGGAGGATGTCTTTCCTTAAAGGAAAACTGGAGGACTGGTGTTACTAAGCATCCGTCTAGAAAAATATGAAAAGGCTGAGAGGTATGATTAAAAGAACCCCTCTCTGTTGTGATAATAATGATTTTTCAACAATTATAGGAGAATCAAGCGAGCCAAAAAATAAGAAGAATAATAATGGTGACTTCTACTCCAAGAGTGCTAGAAAATTCTCTTTTCTAAGGAGATCATAGTGGTCCAAATTAAAAGCCAGATCGTACAAATTTGGATAGAAAATTGGACCAACAAGTCTTCACCTCAAGGATCTAGATGAACAGATGTAAACTTTAGGGGAAGAACCCCTATGAAGAGAACTTTTAGACGAACCCATATCAGAGTCCATACAATTTCAAAGACTGCAACTGCTAGACATGTGGAGCAAAAGGGGATATATCGCCAAATTACCTGCAGAAACATGGTGAATTACGAAAATTTGAACCCATAGACGACATCCTAGATGCAATTTACTATGAAGATTCGGTACCCATATACCAATTTGAAGACTTTCTCTTAGATGAAAGCATATAAGAGGAAGAAATAGAAAGTGATTCGGATAGATCTTCAACGTAGTCAGAATAATCACAATGAAGAACATATGCACCAAACCTTTGAAAGTCTGTTAGAATTCTTTTCATGGAATCAAATAAAACAATGGAAAGAATCATACAGTAAAACTCTAGTCTCAGAGGAATTTCAGTGAGAACCCTCTTGCATGGTAGAATAGGAACAAAACTGAAGCTACTTTGAAAGTTAAAGAGGAATGCAAGTACGAGTATGTTCCATACAAATCTATCCAGATGAACATGGAGGATGAGAAGGATATGAAGGAGATCACCAAGGGGCATATCAATTTTGAACTTATTTGGCTTGGAGTCTCTTCTTACAATAGCTTGATTTTCTGGTAAGAAACTATGGTGAGATAGAAACAGGTAAACTGAGTTAGTAATTAACTATCAAGGTAGAAATAAAATACTAGAATTTGATGACTGTTACATCCCAGGTAGAAAACACTTAATTGACTGCATTGAAGGTCCTAAAGTGTTTTCAAGTGGGATTGCACATTAAGATGGAAAATGATTCAAAGCAATACATTGTATTTTCCACACCACAAGGACATTATATCTGGAATGTATTTCCTATGCGACTTGCTAATGCACCCCAAATACTAAAAAAAAAAAAAAAAGTGGATAGTCTTTTCATATACTATCTTAAGTTATGTCTGTCTATGTCGAAAATATTTTAATTGCATCTAAAAATATATAGGATCATATTAAATATCTTGAAATATTTTTTGAAGCATGGTATAGAGAGAGTTGAATACTTTCTAAAAAGAAAGCCATTGTAACTGTCAACAAAATTGAATCTTTTTAGGAATTCTTATTGAAAAAATAGGTATTGAGTTGCAGGAACACATTATGGAGAAAATTCGCATTTTTCCTCATATTTTTAAACATAAGAAGCAACTTCAAAACTTCTTGAGAGTTGTTAATTTTGCAGGAATCTTAATTAAGGATCTTGAGAAATACAAGATTTCCTACTACTTCTTGAGGAAATTGGAAGCTCGAAGTGAAAATGAGAGGAAATTAGCACCAAAAGGGTTTGTTAGTTGAAGCAGTTTTGCGGTATACTTGCCAAAGCTTGCAATCCCACAAGAAGAAGACGATTTGGTAGTTTATACAGAAATCAATGAATACAGATAGACAGTAGTGCTCATGAAGAAAACAACTACTGGCGAAGAGTCAAGTAGATATACAGGAAGGTTGTTCACTGAATAACACACCAAAATCTAGCATATCAGTGAAAAGGAGTTCGTCGTTGTTTAGAAGGTGTTTAAGAAATGACCTTTATTTTTACTAGTTAAAGAATTTACTTTAAAAGTTGATAATACGTATGTAAAAGCTTTTCTTAAAAATAAACTTGAATTGAGAAAGCTCGTATTATTATATGGTAGGCCGAATGTTAATATTATCGTTATAATATGTTATTAAATCTCAAAAACGCTCTTGTAGGTTTCTTGACAAGAGATGGAAGCATCTGAAGTAGACTCCATCATCATAAGGTAAGGCATCTCCAGTAGAACCTTGAGGAGCTTGATAAGAAGTTTGGACAGCTGATAGTTAAAGCTCAAATAGCTGGTCAAGTCCAGCAAACTGATCCTGACACTATCTAGATCGCCATTAGGAGTACCAAACTTGATTCTAGTTCATTATGTAACGACTTAGTGGAACTAATTCGAAAAGCATTGCCTTCGATGATGACTCGAGAATTGAGAGAGCATAGCTTTAAACCTGCAATTAGAGAATATGGATCTAATCCTGTAGCGACAGATTCAAAGTACTGTTTGCAGGAGGTCATCGCTAGACTCTGGTGAGAAGGCAATAGTTGAATTACAGAAAGAGCAAACTCTTGATGATTTAAGTCAACTCAGTATCTCTGCGGTAAAAGAGGAAGAGATTAACTTTTGACCAATGATAAACACTTCTAAGATTAATACTAACCAACTATTATCTTCTATTTTTGCTTGACATGTACTAGAGAATGTGGGAGAAACTGATTTCCCGCAAAGGAATCAACGTAAACAAAAGTATAGTAGACGCATCTGAAAAACATAACCAGATCTGGATGCGAAGTGTCAAAGCCAGAAGAAGTTTGGAAATAATATGATTTTGGAGCTCTTGCTTTGATTCATATTGTCACCAGGATTTTTAAAAATCTCAAAACTTCCGAAATGGATTAGTGGGCCAGTCTATGACTCATGAAAAAATAATCCTCACCTTAAACGAGGAGATATTTTGGAGCTTAAATTTATTTTAGTGCTCCAGAAATTGCAGAAAAAAAAGGGTGTCATATATCCAACATTTCATTTCATCAAGTTGCAGAAACCTGACATGGTAGCATTCACGAAAGTTAAAGCTGCCATAAGAGAGGCTTTCCTGGTGTCATATCTCAATGAAGATGTAATGTCTATGAGAAGAGCTTTGGGATATTGGGTCTTCTCACTAAGATGGACAAAGTGAAATACCCATTTAAAATATTTTCAAATAAATTAAATCCATTATTTTTGTTAAACTTTATGATAGGGAAAAAGACCAAGTTTGTTGACAGCTTGTTCGAAAAGAAAGAATGCTCGTTTTGAAAAATAACTTACGTACAACGATGGCCACAATGGAGAAGGCATGCAATGTGATGCATGTCAGACAATAGAATAACCACAAACGCCCTTGCTTTAAAAAATAGAAAAAACCCTTGTTCGGAACAAAGATCTCGGTAACCCAAAGAAACCTAAACTAAAACTATATAAAGATAAAAGAAAGGATTTTTACAAAACGAGGTAAAACTCTCAAGATGTAAAAAATAGGAAAGAAGACTGACGGCAAAAGAAGACAAAAGCGCCAACAGTCGGAAAAGCAAAAGACACCAGTTGGCAAACACATGGCCAACAACCCATAACAACCATAGTCATAAAGTTGAGAGCAAATATAGGTGATGGACACAATGATTTCATTAAGAATAAGTTTGAAGTCCACGGACTATTTCAATAAAGAGGATGGAAGCAGATGGAGGACATTAGAGAACTTCTCCAACACTTTAGAAAATAAGTCGAGTCTGTATAATTTCAATAGTTAACATTGTTCAGTATATGGGGATTTCGCCAAAAAGTCAAACCTCTTTTCCATGAGAGGCTTGATAGTTGTCTCATTCAATAGAGGAATAAATATCTATATAGTACTTCAGATACTTTTTCAATAAATTAAAGGCTTCTGTTTGACCTGATTATTAAAATTTTATTAAGTCCTTATATTAGAGTACTTTTACGCCCTAAGGTAGAAAATGAAATAGGGGTATGTCGTTTGTTACTGAAGGAGCCAAGTACTTGCGAACCATCTACTACAGTAGTGTGGTTGGAGAAAGTTTGTAAAATCAAAAACATAGAATACCCGGTAACAAGACGGTCAAACAATGTATGGAATTTATGGAGGTTTAATTTATTTCTGAAGTATGTTGAGCCTAACTTAGAGCATGTAGTGTACTATGGTTATTTTTTTTATTAAAAGTTCAAAAGGTCATCATTGGACTAAAGGATCAAAATCGCGAACATTTCAGAGATACAAGAAAAAAATTGCCACATCCAAAGTTAGAGAACCAAAATTCCTATCTCTTAAAGATAAAAGACCAAAATTACAATAAGCTTGTGCTGTAGGATAGAGCTCGTGAGGACAACAAAACAAAAGCTTGCACTATCATCCTCCAATGGTTAAGCCAATCATTTTTTTAGATGTTAAGCATGTAAGGATAACAAAGACAACAAAGTTTATGCCTGTGGCACGTTGGGTGTATATTTATAAATATGATCAAGTCTTAGGTTTCACGTGAATTACTACTATAATTTTGTTTAGAAATTCATAATAAGTTCATAAACATTTGGGTTTTAACTAAATCACCGTTCGGGACAATACGATCTATTATGCACAGATCTAAAACCAATGAGAATATGAAAAATTATAAACGGTGTCGTTTTAAACATTTCAGAGTACTCAAGTGTGATCTCACTAGATGAAACATTGCTTTTGACTATGGTTAAACACCATAGTTAAAAGTAAAACATTTTGGCGGATACAAATTAACCACAATTGCGCTAGGTCGATTAGTCGTTTATTTTTTGCAAGCAAGGTCAAAGCATTTGTTACAATTAAAAACTGTTATAAATATTCTGACCTTAAGTAAAATCATAACAAATGTTGATTAATCGTGAATGATGTGCCCAAAAATGAGTTGGCCCAAGCGGCCCAAAAAGAAGAAAGAAATAGAAGGCCCATGGTACCCTTCCGGAGGCCTAGGACATCCAACATACTCCTAAGAGACCAAGTAACTAGGCAGGTCCAGATAGTCCAAGTAGCCCAGGAAGAAGGGAGGAGGCCAGGACATCCCCCGACTCAAACTATGGTTAAAGGTCGACAAAATATTTGGCCCAGAAGGTCCACACATGTGGCAGCCCATATTCCACCGTGACATCCAGTTGGCCTAGGTGTTAGCAACCACCTAGGACCACATAAGCTCAAGGAGTCTCATGTGAGCAAGGAGGGACTCCTTGGCGGTTGGGATTCCTCACAGGTGAGGGGTCTCCCAAGGTAAAGAGAAATCCTACTAAAGCACTTCTAGCAACGAATAATGATGATTTATCCTTTATCCAAACCGTCCCAAGCATCTTTTACAAGAATCGCCAGAGGGGGATAGACCACCAACAGACGGGGGCACTACCAGATAAATATAGGTTTGGTCCCTCCAGATGGGGGGCACCTTTTTTATTCTCCAAACTATCCCTCAAGCTCTCTTAAAACACTCTATCACGAATTTTTGCATTTTTCACCAACTTTATTCATCATATCTCAATTTTCATTCAAATTTACTTACTTTTTCGGTTCATTTTATTTCAAATCCAATACTAACTTGAGCATCAGAGTGCCGATGCCTTTTGCAGCGCTCCCTTTAGGATTGACATTTGTTTCAGCCCAAACTTTGAACAATAATCCATAACCATTGGACCAGTGTATTTTTTGCATGCATCAGTGACAAAAATTTAATTTAGCATTGATTTTATCTGACCGCTGTAAATAGCATTAATTTACTATAATTTTTAAATTTTAAAAACTTATAGAGTGAAAACTAATAAATTGTTTTATAGTGTATCCACATGGATATATATTCATGTGAATTGAAACACAAAACAAAAAAAATAATTTAATTAAAATAGAAGTCCCGATCCCATATTTCCTCGCCAGCTTATGCAATAAGTTTGTAATGTTGATAAGCAGACTCATCTTAATTTTGTCTTTATTCCTGTTTTGGTCACCGCTGTTGGCTCAGCAATTGCATATGTTTGTGAAATGAGAAGTGGATGATGATGATGATGATGATGATGCTCGTATTATGTATGTTGCTGCAACGTACACATTTTAGTTCATAGGAACCTAGGAATTAATTGTGGTTGTTTTGAACAGTGCTTCTTCGTACATGCCAAACTTGACTGACGCAATACTTCTTTCTCATCCTTAAAAAATGTGTCTTTTGCGGTCTAATTCAGTCCCCTTGATAAATGATGTTTTCCTCTGGTAGTCACCGATAATCTTAAAGTTTTATGAATAAGTTCAATATTATGGATTTGAATCTCATTTAATGTGTGCGTATTTATTTCATTTTATGTGAGTTATTATAATTTATCTATCGTTCTTAATTATATTGATGTATTAGTTGAAACAAAGTTATTGTAATTTATTTATCGTTGTTAGTCATATTATTGTATTTATTGAACTGGGGTATTGCTCAGTATCGGGATGAATTATTGTAATTTATTTATCATTATTAATAAAAAAAGTTAGTCGCTTTGATCTGGTGATTGAATAATCTACACCAATATTTTGGGTGTAAGGCTTATCTTTTTTTGTGTTTTCATTTCCAATTTTCAGTTTCTGAAATAGTAATTAAAGTGAAAACATATTTGTTCTCATTGAATGTATATTTATTTAACATCACAATTCAATATAAACCCAATTTCATTAGCTAAACCAAACAGTGAAATTATACTTTTAGTCCTATAGGATAGGGGTTCAACATTTTTAATTAGTTTTCTGCTTTATTGAATTTTTCAAAATGGTCCTAAAATTTGTAAAACCAGCACATTTAATCTTGTACTTTACAAAATTTTTAAAATAGTCTAACATTTGAAAAACCTCGACATATTTAATTAGTCCCGTAGATCCTGTTAAGCAGAGAGACTAAATGTATCGAGTTTTGTCCAACTTTGAGACTATTTCGAAATTTAGAAAGTAGAGGACTAAAAGTGTTGAACCCCTTACTCTATAAGAGTAAAAGTGTAATTTTACTTAATTTAAATTGATGCGGCTTGCGACTCGATCGTTGCCTCTTTTGCGCGAGATATTATCTGTTCTAGCTTCGTATGAGCCTCACAATTTTGTCCTGAAAAGACGTCTCTCTAGGGAAATGTGGTATTGAGCTTATAAGCCACTCAAACTCCTCGTCTGCAATCAATGTGAGACGCTTTGCCTACATCATCAGCCCCCCAGACGAGGGGCTTGGGAGGGGCACGTGACCTCATTCCTACAAATGGTGCCAAACTTGATGAGGGAAAAAAAAAAAAACTTTTGATCTAAACACGCTAAACTCTAGCACAAAATAGGAATTAGTCTTTTTTCTCTTCAATTCCTTTTCTTTCCAAAAGTTCCCTTTACTAAAAGTTGGGGACATTATACTACTCTAGTCACTAGATTCTGGATACAATTTAATGCTAAGGTTAATCAGGTAATAATAAAATAGCTTGAATGTATGATCTTGAACTCTTGTTCCCGCTTAAGGAAATAATTTGATTTCTTTTTACGTCACCCTTTCATTCAACTCTTTGTCTCCATCACAAATACATTCTCATTTCACATGGAAATTTTTATAAAACTCAAATCGTAAATACTATATTGGTCCCTTAAATTTTCATTTAGAATTGCTTTAGTCATTCAAGTTTATTTGTTGACTTTAGCATCCTTAAACTTTATTTTATATCTCATTTGGTCCTTCTAACCATTTTCTCAATGAAAACGTGGCCAATTTTTGACTCTTTAGAGAGTAAAATGGTCAATAAGTTTGATTTTTTATCACTTTAGTCTTTTGTCCCTTAAGTTTGTAAAATCGTCAAATTAATCCTTTCTTACAAGAAAAAAAATAACTTTTTTATATTTCTTTATGCTGATATGTTGTAATTATCTTATGTGAATAATGAAAATTTTGAACTCTTGTAAACATAATAATATAATATTTAACTTAAAATAAGCAGTCTCTTTTTTAGTAGTTAAAAAAAATATCAAAATTATGAATAAATTTCATAAAACTTATCTAATATGAAAATATAATAAAAAAACTAAATCAATAATGTTTTTATTTCAAGAGTTAAAAAGATAAGTCTAAAAAAGTTAAACCTTAACAATATTCATTAAATATTTGGATTTTTGAACAAAAAATTGGTAAAATATGCTTTTTAACTAAATTTTTTGGTGGATTTAATATATAATAAAATTATTTTAAGAGCTTCTCTAAATATATAGTCACATTTTATAGAAAAAGATTTATGAAAACCTCTTAAAATAAATTTAATATATATTTGAAATCCACCAAATAATCTAATTAAAAGTACATTCCACCAACTTTTTCTTCAAAACCATATTTGTTAATTTTTATATAAAAAAATTATTTTAAGAGGTTTTCTAAATATATAGTCACATTTTATAGAAAAAGATTTATGAAAACCTCTTAAAATAAATTTAATATATATTTGAAATCCACCAAATAATCTAATTAAAAGTACATTCCACCAACTTTTTCTTCAAAACCATATTTGTTAATTTTTGATAACATTGTTAAGATTTAATTTTACTAGACATAGATTAAAAAGCAAACTTATTTTTTTTTCTTTATATTTTTGGATTAGGTAAGTTTTTTTTTTGTCACTTTTGAAATTAAAAAATAAGAGACTATTTTATTTTGAATTAAGCAATATGTTAATATTATGTTCACAATAATTTAAAGTTTTCATTTATCATACAAAATAATTACATCATTTACTGTATAAAAATATAAAAAAATTATTTTCTTTCTAAGAAAGAACTAAATTGATAATTTTATAAACTTATGGTACTAAAGTGCTAAAATCAAACTTAAGTTGAAGATTTTACCCTCCAAAAAGTCAAGCTCCAGCCATATCTACGAATGGTTTGCAGGTGGTGATGAGAAGTAGAAAAGCCAAAACAAGAAGGTCTAAGGCTTCACGATAGCGGGCCTATTGCTGCAAAGACTAGGGACTTAGTTAAGCTTAGTGGTGATCATATTGGGTTAGTGTTTATGTAACCTAGCATGATCGAAATAGTGTTTTCAATTATTGTTGGACAATTTTGATTACATAATTTTGATAAAATAAAGGTGTTTTACTGGCGATTGAATGGGATTCATGTCTGTTACGTTGAACATTAACTTTCACTATCTTATAATTGGATTAAGCATATTCAACTAAAGAATAGAATGATAATCAAGAATGAGACTTACAGTTCTGGTTGGACAATCACTTCTATTTGAGGAAGAGAAAGATTGAAGGATTCAAAGAGCACTAGAAATAGGTGATTTGGATTCATTAGCTTTCACACCTTTCCTGAAAAGGTGAAAGACCGCAAAAGCTCTTTTATGGGACAAAAATGAACTTATCAGCTACACGTTTGATTGGATCTAGTGTAATATCTGTAGGTCATCTAAATACAAAAGATCAGTGTGGGGGCTTAGAAGTCTAAATTTATTTGATGAGGTTCAAAGAATTAGATTCGAAGTGGTGAACCAAAATTGATTGCCTTTCGACTAGATCGAGATAGTGTGTATTTAGTGGGAGTTTTTGAATATTGAAAATGATAAGGTTATTCTTACAGGAAGAAATCAAATTAAGTTAGACTTTGTTTGATTGATTTTTCACTAAAATAATTTGATCCTTATTGTATGATGAAACTATCATTCTACAAAGTACTTGAGTTAATGGGATGTTCCCATATACGTCAAGAAAATAGTGGGAGTAGGTTTCATACAACTTCTCAAAAACATCATTCGTAATCAAATAACATCTTTAACTGACTATATTCCAGTCCTTGCTTGTCCGTATAATTGGATTATAATCCAATAGGACATAAGGAGGAGCATTGTGGGACATCTTTGAGAATATATAGCTTGGATCCTAAGGATTCACTATAAAATTCAAACAAGATTTGATACTTCAATAACCGGAGTATTTGATTTATCAAAGGATCATACTGGGTATGATTTTATAAAATGAGCCCAAGTTTAGTGGGGGTTGGACTGAGTTCCTATGTTTTTGGTGTGTAAACGTCTTACTCATTTGGAATGAGGTTAAGATGTTTAGAAAACACTAGAACATAAATAAAATTGTTCGTAAAATTCTCCATAAAAGCAATTAGATACCTACATACATATGAGTGACTCATGAGAATCAGTCATGGTAGACTGATGAGAAAGCTCAAGTTTTTCAAGACTTAGTCATGAGTGACCGATGAGAAAGTTTAAGCTATTCAAGACTCAGTTGCGTCTAACTGATGAGAAAGCTCAGATGTCTTGAACATCCTCTACGTCTATACTGGAGACAACACGAAATTGTTGATTTGGTGTATTGGACTGATGTTGTGTATGGTTTGCACATGACACAACGTATATCGAGAGTTCACCGATATGGCAACAAACAGTTGTGAGGAGCAGCCTTTGATACCTGAATAAGGATTAAAAAAGTACTTTTGACACTAGATTTGTGGAGAGTTGTTTCTGAAAAGTTAAAGCGATACAAGGTTCCAGATTCATGTGAATAATGGATAGGTCCTCAAAGTATAGGCATGTTGGGACTTGATGGCAGGCATGGTAACTTGAAATGATTTCATGTAGACGTCCCATTTGTAAAGTCAAATGTGGGATGACTTTAACAAGTTGGACTTGAAAATGGTTTGGATCGAAAAACTGCATTCATTGGATGTGGTGCCTAGCATGGTCGAGCAGGTTGTAGCATTGGAGGCAAACGATAAGGCTAGAGCGAGAGTGTATGGGCCCGAGATCTCATCACAAGATCCACCAAAATTGTAGATTACAACCATCTGCAGGCGGTGGTGGTGATGGAAAAACACGGTTGGACTATGTAGCTCTAGCAGAAAATAAAGTAGACCCACGAAACTGAGCCGGTATAATAGATTTCTCATGATCAAAAGTTCTGACTGACATGGGTAATTGGCTTAATTGTCAAGTGGGAGATTGTTGGAATGGGTGACCAAAAGACAATTGGGTTGGCTATTTGCTATTCGCCAATCTTTATGAAATAATATTAAATTAATGAATATGGTAAGAATTCATCAAGTTAGTAGTGTGTTTCGTTGTGCTTACCACTGATACTGAACAGGGTTTAATGTCACCAAAATATGCCCACAGATGGAAAGGATAAACTCGTGGAGTTAGGCTACGCATAGGTTTGACAACCATGAACCAACTCTTGAAGGTCGGTCTGAAACCTTGCAAGTTGAGGACCTCGAGATAGGGAATCGATGGTCCTATAGAGACTTGCATTAAGTACTATAGCCGTGTTACGTTGATAGGATATGTAGTTCGTCTGTGCCGTTTCAGCGGATTAGTTGGCAAGGTAGTCGACTGACTGAACTGATTTATAGGAATCGTCATATGGAAGCCTCTTAAGGTTTTGTTTGTATGACTGGGATTCCCGATTATGATAGTACGAGTTTGGTCCTCAAACTTGAGGAATCAATGCAGTCGCATGCAATCAAAGACAATATCTTGGATCTGGTGAGCAGTGATTGTGGTGCAAGACATAGTCATCATAAGCCTTGTCTAGTCAGTCGGAGTATGTAGCATGGACGGTGGATTCAAAGATAGGATCTGTCCCTGCAAGTATATTGCAGCGATATCTCTTATGGGCTCTGAGGTAATTTAGACTCTTCAAGTCTATGGCGATAACGATTGATCGAGTGAGACTCCTTGTATATATATAGTTACATCTAACCTTAGCCACACACACAACACACACTAGCCTCTTCAAACTCTCTCAAATTAGTGTCTCTCTCTCACACATTCTCTCCATCTCTGAGTTTTTCTTTCAGTCTTAGAAATCAAAGGAAAATGAAAGGACAAAACAAATTAATCAATAACGGTTGTTTTTTATCTCCACTCTTTTGTGGTGTTCTTGCTATCACGAGAAGGCCACGCCCTTTTAGTGGGAGAGTGGACTATTTTAGAGGGTCTCATTATCGACATGTCACCACGAACGGATACGGAATGGAGTTGGAGGAGGAAGGAATCAACACTTGGTGCGCATGAGAATTTTTTTTTTAATATATTTTTCGCCTCTTCTTGTTTTTGTTGTTGATTGTATGGCCTTTTATTTTTTATATTGTACACTGAATGCCCGGAAAAGATCAAGGGTACACCCCTTGATCAGGGTTTAATTTGGATGATTTTTATTGTATTTTTTTTTATTTTTCATGCTTCTACTGTGTTTCCCTGGCTGATCCACCCTCTTTAAGTGGTATCAGAGCCCGGTTCACTGTCTTGGCCTAGAATCTAATGTGTTTAATGTAGATCTGCATGTAAACATGTTTTTGAATTGACTTTGGAAGTCATGATTTTGTGTGTTTAATTGCATCTCTAGATATAGGGTTTATGTGTTTTAATTTTGCATTCAATGTTGGGCATGAGAATTTTTTTGAAATTTGGAATTTATGAAATTTAATTATTTTTGTTGTTTCAAAAATTACTGAAAAAAATGAAAATTTTCAAAAAAAAGTAAAAAATGAAGTAGGCAACCGCTGCTTGCTGGCCGGTTGGCGGGCGCGAAGGTGGGCGCTGGCTTCCTGCCTTTTTTATTTCTATTTTTTTAGAATTTTTATTTTTCTGATTTTTCTTCATATTTGTCTAAAAAAGTTAATTTTGGTGAATTTAATTTTTGGTTGATATTGTTATTTTCCAAAATTAAATTACTAAAATTAGTTTGAATGAAGTTTCAAACAAGAATTAATTTTGCATGTTATGTCCATAATTAAGTTGCATTATTTTATATATAAATTTTTGAGATTGGATGTGTACTTATTTTATGATATTAGATATTATTATTATAATGCATACATTGGTTATATATTTGGTACCTATTTATTTTGAAAATAAATGTGCTATTTTATTAATTGGATTAACATGGATGATGACAAAGCTATTGGACCTTGTGGATAGTTTATTTTCTGTTAGGTTGGGGCTTGCATGCCTCTTATTTTCTTATCTCTTTGTTTTTACCCTATTTTGATAAGGCTTGCTTTCTCCCTATTATTGTACTCCCCTAACTTCTGATTGGGTTTATTTTCAGTTGTAATGAGTGTAATAGGCTAGAGAGAGGTTGTACTTATATTTTTATAATAATTGCAAAACGCAAGGGTAGACAATGGTGGCCCATGGAGGAGGCCATGGGTTGGCCCACAAAGATCAATGGAGAAGAGGCCCGAAGGACGGAGCCCACGAGGGAGATAAAGAAATAAAGAGAGATTACAAGGCCCATAATATTTTAATGGGTTAAATATTTTGTAACATCATAGGCCTACCCTTAGATTGAGAATAGATCTACTCCGGGTTCAATAGGTCGCATAGGTATTCGAGCTTGTGATCATCCAATAGGGGCATGCTAGGCTTTTATTTTGCATGTGATGCATTTTAGTTAATGCGTTTAATATATTAGATATATTTATCATGCAAAATATTTATGTGATGAGGTCTTGGTTAAACAACTAATAACTCTCATTTGGTTGTATCAAATTAAAATAGGCAAAATCACATGGCCTGATTCAACGATACACCGTCTTGAATGATTACTCTTATATTTCGATATCAGATGGTTTGGGTGTGTTTTTAGCATCTTGTTTAATTTTTTTTCTTGGGTTTGAGTGTGTTTTCAGGGGACAATGATTTGTTTATTTCTTGTTGTTGTTGTTTGGTTTTATAAAAGAGTTGTAATATTGTATGGAAGACCATTATCGATTAGCAAAATTTCTGAAATATTTTGTATGTAATGTTGTAAAATTCCTCTCCTTCCCACCTCTATTCTTCTGCAATTTCTGGAACAAAATCGAGCTCGAAAATAATGTATCGAGCTCGAGCTCGAGCTCAACCTCGGTGAGCTCGTCGAGCTTGAGCTCAAACAAAGAACTCTCTCACACTCAGTTTCTTTTTCCTTCCCAACCTCATTCATGGCGGCTCTTAGGCCTCTCTGTCTCTCTGCATTTTACCATACCAGTGATATTTGACTGAGAAGTTGCAGGATTTGGTCTAGAGGATGACTCAATGAACACAGCTCAAACAAAGAACCCTCTCACACTCAGTTTCTTTTTCCTTTCCAGCCTCATTCATGGCGGCTCTTAGGCCTCTCTGTCTCTCTGCATTTGCATTCTTCTCACTCTCACTCACTCTGCTTCAGATGTTGAGTTGCTTTTGATGAAGATTAAGCTTTCACTGCAAGGAACCGCTGAGAACTTGCCGTTGTTGTGCTGGAATGTCTCAGTCCCACTCTTCATTATGGTTTTGGGACTACAAGTGTTGAACACGTAAAGCGTGGGACCAAAAGTGAGAATAACGCTATCTAGTGGGACCAAAAGTGATATTTTACCGTTGACCAACATGGACCATACCAGCTGACTAACGGCACGTGCGTGTCACGTGCTGTTTCCGTCAGTTTTTAACGGTGTGGGACTAAAAGTGTTCAAAAATTAGGGTTTTGGGACTATAAGTGTTGGGCACCTAAAGCGCGGGACCAAAAGTGAGAATGGCCCTATTTAGTGGGACCAACGATGAAATTTTGCCATTAAAATATTAGACCCTAAAAATAGAAATAAACAAAGGCTTGTTATTACATGCTTTCCAAACCACAGTAATTAGTAAGGAAGCTGATTTCACCCATACGTTGTCTCACGCATCGTGGAACGTTTGGACTGAAATGAAGCTACACTATTATTGCGAACGAAGAGAATACGCACCTATTTCCTTGTCTCACGAGTCGTTGGGGCGCTATGATTCGGTTGATGGGTTAGGTATAACGCCAAGTAATGTAATTTCCATGGGTTCCATCCACATCAAAGGAGTAAGGAAGCTAATCTCATTCATACGTGGTCTCACGAGTCGTTGGACATTTAGACTGAAATGAAGCTGCACTAGTGTTGTGAACGAAGAGACTACATTTCTATTTTCCATCTCACGAGTCGTGGGCGGTGATAGATTGCGCTATGATTTGGTTGATGGGTTGGGTCTAACGCCAAGTAACATGATTCGCTTGGGGTCCTTGGAATCATGCAAAAACGACGAGGCAAAATATCTTGGGATTGGATACCTCCCACAAGGCTATTTCTATGTGAATCGTAAATGTAGGGCATGGAGAATTTCGCTTGTCCACCTCAAGCCCACTAGAAAAAGTTTTTCCCCAAACACCATTTAAGAATGATGGGTTTTCACTGAAACAGTAGGAGGGACCGAAGTCCAAGTCCTTAACTTGAACCTAATATTATGATAATCTACTAATTTTTCTATTAATTGTAGATGTTTAAGAATCCACTTAACACCATACTTGATGCTAATAAATTTGATGGAACAAACTATTGAAATTGGCTGAGAAATTTGAGGATAGTCCTCGATTTCGAGAACCAGACTTATGTTCTGAATAAGTCTCTACCTCGGACTTAGCCAGAAGGGTTTCTGCCCGAAAAATGTTTGACGTTCGAAAAGTTTACTCAGTGGCATGAGTACAACTAGAAAGTATGTAGTATCGTACTGGATGAGTAACGAGATCCAGAAATAGTACGAGAGGTATGAAGACGTCTGGTCGATAATGTATCTCATGAAAGAACTTTATGCGCTATCGGATCAGCATATTAGATATGACATCACGAAGGCATTCTCCGGAATAAGAATGATTGTGGAACGTCCATACTAGAGCATGTAACAATGATGTTATCCCTAGTGGAAAAGCTCAAAGACCTCCAGGCTGATTTTGAGAAGGAAGAAACGTACATTGACGTGATCCTACAATCACTACCTCCCTCTTCTAATCAATTTGCTATCACCTATAACATGAATGGGCTTAAAAAAAGCCTACATGAGTTCATAAATATGTTGGTCCAGTACGACGAAACGATTGAAAAATCTGCACTGTCGATACTAGTTGAAGAGGCTTCAACCTTTGAAGCGAAGGGCAAGATTGTCAGACGCCAGAAGAGGAAGAAGGACGAGACGTCTTCTATTGCTGCTAGCACTTCGAGTGCTCTTGTTAGACCACTAGGCGGGGTGAATGAAAGAGGAAGAGGGTTCGCTCGTTAAGGATTCTAAATGATGTTTGCATCTATTGCCGAGAGAAGGGTCATTGGAAGAGGGAGTGCCCTAAGCTTAGCGATAGCGGGAGACGGTTGACAATAGGACTGTACTCGTATGAACTCGTAGCCTAAATATTCACACCACTATTCACCTAGTCTCTAGTGCCATAGGCTGTTGCTAGACGACCACTTATAACGGGCTATTGCTGGTTATGGGATAATAGTAAATAATTAATTAAATTGGGTTTAAGGTCCAAATTTTGAGTAAAATTACATTAAGGTCCAATTTTTTTCCTACAAATTGCATTTAGGTTCAAATTTATCCTAAATGTACATTATGTTTCCTTAAAATGCATAATATTTTCTAATAATTGCATCCAAGTTTTGCCTAAAATTACATTAAGGTCCAATTTTTTCCTAAAAATTATATTTACGTCCAAATCTATCCTAAATGTACATTATGTAATATTTTTTTCCTGAAATGCATAATTTTTCTACAAATTGCATTTAGGTCCATATTTTCCCTAAAATTATAGAAATTACAAAAATTCCAAACATTTCAGAAATTATGAAAACTTTTTGAATTTTTTAAAATTATAGAAAATCAAAAAATTTCAAAAATTATGAAAAATTTCTGAAACTTTTTTGAATTTCTGAAATTTTTTTGAAGGTTTTTAAAAATTACAGAAAATAAAATTTTTTTAGAAATTATTAAAAATTTCTAAATTCTTTTTAAAATTACAGAAAATAAAAATATAGGAATTATGAAATTTTTTGAATTTTATTTGAAATTGCTTAATTTACAACATTGCAAAAGAAAAATATTTCATAAAAAAATATACATTATGTAGCTTCGTATTCATTCTCGTTAGTCTCGTAGTCCTCGAAGCTGTCTTCATCATCCTCTTCATCTTCCTCATTAGTTTGACCAGCTTGAGTCAGCGAAATACCTGCACCTTGCTGGTGTGCAATTGAAAGACCACGTAGATTGTACGATTGATTGTCCATAGTAACTTCAGGGACTAGTACAACTTCATCAACAACTCTCTCAGCCTTGGTTCTGCTAACAACCATCCAATCTGCTTGTCACTCTTCATACTTGGGTTCTCACTTGTACTGCTTGTTGTGCAAGTATGAAAAGCTCATCCTTTTGGTATACCTTTTTGAAGTTAACATCAACGTGGTGATAGGTGGGTATACCTTCATGCCTCTTACTGGATCGACCCAACGATACTTGAATAGAACGATATGCAAGTTTGGAATACGTGGGTATTCAATTGACTATCTTCGATAATTCCATAAAAGTGATTGTCCTTGTCTGTATACGATGAGCTTTTGACACATACCCCACGATTCATGGTTGACTTGCCGGTGTTGACGTTCTATGTGGAAATTGTATCCGTTCACAAATAGCAAGGGACATAATAATGACACTTTAAGAGCTCATTGTCTGCTTAGTTAAACTCGGGATATACCTCCACGTTCATATATTAATAAGATATTTTGAATTTGGACACAACGTACTTTTAAAAATTCACAAAAAAATGTATTAACTTACAAGTTGTTTGAACCAATCCTTAAACTCAGTCGATACAAGTCGATCAATAATTGGGTCAGCCGAATGGTGGTGCTGGTACATTTCGTTCAAGTATGATCTGTACATATATTAATCAGATAAAGTAAATATATATATATATATATATATACTTGAATACACTAATTAACATACATGTATATTAAAAAGAACAACTTACTCATAATATGGCGTGACTACTTCATAATTTTCAAAATGTACGTCTCGATGATGTGTCGTTCTGGTCCACTGAGCTATCTCTTTTTCAAAGCACCACTAGCCCAACTAGGGTGGTTGAAAATAGACACCTAGATTCCCTTGTCGCTACTCGTGCGCTCATTATTTCTACGAGGCATGCTTTGTTTGGGTGGCACGTCGGGCTTAAAGTACTGTGAAGAAAACAAACCGATTTCCTTAACAATGTATGCATTGCACAATTGATGCTTCGACATGTGCTTTATTTTTTACTTTTTTCTTCAACTCATGTAGGAACCTTTCAAATGGGTATGTCCACCTGTATTGCACTGGCCCACCTACGTGAGCTTCACACGACAGGTGAATAATGAGGTACTCCATTGAGTCGAAAAAAGTTGGAGGAAATATCTTCTCAAGGTTGCACAGTATTATATCAACACTGTTTTCTAACTCATGTAGTGTGGCGACATCAAGCGTGGTCGAGCATATGCTTTGGAATAAAAGACTAACCTCCATTAATACACTCCATACATGCTCGGGAAGCATCTCACGAAAGGGGGTCGCGAATAATTTCTGTATGAATACGGGGCAGTCATGGCTCTTCATTTCGTGCATCCGCAGACAGTGAGCAAGGTTAGACCTGTAGCCATCAAGGAACTTAAGGACACAAATCCATTCAGCTATCCTCCTCGTCTGCTCCTTCGTCAGGGTATAGACTGCTTTAGGCATAACATTTGGTCTACGTTCATCTAAAATTCATGTAATAATCTACAAGCTAATCAAATGTATATGCACGAAGCATCAAAGTATTAAGAGTGTGTGTGGTTAGTAAGAATTTCTACAACAAATTAATGAAATGAAATAAAAACAACTTGCACATATATATAAGTTTTTTTACAGCGGCTTTTGTGAAACGGCCTTTAGACTCTTAAGATAGCCATTAAAAACTAGTTGTTAGAAAATGAAGCTGTTATTTTGTAACGGATTTTGTAATGGACGTTGCAAGAAAAACTTCCTCTAATGTCACGATTTTTGTAAACCAGTCTTTCTGTATGTTTTTCCACAGATTTTTCGACTGCCATTTGTAACGACTCCTTATTTCAACCAAAAGCTGTTACAAAAATAATGAACCGTTACAAAAACCATAGCAAATTAATAATGTCCTATGAATTATAATGGTTTTAGGCACAAATAAATCATGTAACGGCTATTGAATATTTATGGCCATTACAAACAAACTACATTTTCATTGCCTCCTCAATGACGTCAGCAAGTCTAATCTATTACAAGAATGTTACAAAGGCCGTGTGTATTGTAACGGCCATATGACTGTTACAAATCCAGCCATTTTTGGCAGTGATTCAAGGCGCCCAAGGAAAAGATCGAGTCGTTCGTCGAAGGTTTGCAATAAATTCGAGCGTTTAATTGGGGATTACAGGTGCTAAACCCTATGAATTAATGTTATAGATATCCAAATATATATTCTCAAGAATGTTCAAGTGGCAAATCAACTTCAAAATCCTCAAATTTCAAGTCAAGACTATAGTATCTAATTTGCAATTATTGGCGTAAGCCCTCGAATTAACGTTATAGAACTTCAAATCTAAGTCAAAGGAAGATCTATGAAAAGATTTTACCTTTGGATTTGTCATGTTTGCAAACTACAATTTTAAAGAGAAGAATCAGGGGATAGAATTTAGAATTTACTCATTTCAATTCTTTTGAATCTATATATTTTATTTTTGATAATTTTCTCATGTTTTAATATATAAACACACTAAAATTAGCGCTCACAAATTTCATCACGCCCAGTGGGACATCTCTACCCATCATCGAGATTGAAGCATCTAAAGGGATACTCAAGAAAATGTTTTGAAGATGGTGAATTCGAAGCTCGCCACATCGAAATCTTCAACTTCTAGTAGCAACAGTGTTGGTGCTACTATGAGGAGCATGTCAAAGAAACTTAAAGAATCCTCTCAGTTGACTCCTCTTATCAAGTCTTTCTAGAAGAACGTACTCCTACCTAGTTATGCAAGTGAAGATGATGAAAATAAATCTCCTCTGTCCTCTCGCTTCGTGTGTAGATATTTCTTCAAAACAAATATAGCTCCAATCACGGTGAAGAATGCTACAACTATAGAAGAGCAGATTGCAAGTCAAACACGAGCCATTGAGGGACTGACAAAGCACATCCAAGAGCAAGATGCTCAAAATGCTTGGTTGATCAACAAGATAGATAATACTCACATGAGGGGAAACAAGTTGAGGCTCATGATGAAGCAGAAGCATCCACAAAGCAAATTTGTTCTAGGAAGGATAAGTCTGTAAAGGAGTTTCAAGTTTTATTTGATTAGTTGATTCCTGTGAACCAACTGAAAGAATTCATTGAAGGAACCATTAGAAATGAAATGGATGATGGGTGTCAAATCCGCAAAAAAAAAAATTCTACTAGAGCAACCTCACCTAACCTTACATTGTCGATAGTGAACGCCCTTAAGATTTAATTTACCAAAAACATTCAGAACTAAAAAAGCCCAATTCTAACCAATAAATTACTATGATGATTTATTTAAATTAGATTGTGCATTCCCCACAATATAATTGAAAACTACAAAAAATTATGCTTCTTTACCACTAGTTATTGAACTAAACATACGGATTTGCAAGTTCAATTGGCTAGGCAAATATTCTTGACAATGAACAATGGCTATATCCTTCATAAATCAGATTATTTGTAATAAAAGCATAGAGAATAACACAAATACCAAAATGAATGAAAGTATAAATCATAAATTAGATCTGACAACTCATCAGATTAAGCATTCACCAATTCTTTAACCGAAATTAGAGAATTTAGCTAGACATGCTTACAAAGAAATGCATAAGAAGAGAAGAGAAAAATATCATAAAATTGTAGAGAATGTTTAGAGAAGAGAGAGATCCATGATCTCAAGGTCCAAAAGTTGTTCATATGACGAATTACGTCACATATATGTACTACTAGTTACCTAATCCTATTGAAACTAAAAAAGGTAGATTCCTAAAAAAACTAGAAGTCCTAAGGAATTAAAACTAATATTCCGAAAAATTCTTCCAGCCAAGGTAGTTTTCAATCAGCCCAAAGTGTCCTAATTCGCCTCAAATCTTTCCAATTTTCGCTTCTTGAACTTTTCTTTTTTAGCCTCATTCTAGTAGGTTTAGGCTGGGCACACCTAACTCATCCTCTTAATCTGTCAAGTGATGATTTTTGGCTTCTTTCTCCTTTTTCTCACTCCATTAATCCATTATGGTTTAATGCTGCAATATGACACTTGATTTGGAGCAATTTAGCCACAAAAGATAGCAAAATACCACTTGAAATTATAATAAAATGCACTCATATCAAATACCCCACACTTAACCCTTTCCTCGTCCTTGATGCAAAGAAATAAAGATCAAGAAGGCTCAAGAATTTCTTTCCAAATTTCATGAGATGGCAGACGAAAGTACCCAAGCAAAAATTCAATTAGGTGTTCAAAGAATGATATACCATATGATGAGAGACAACTCAACAAATATCGAACAAATTTTCACAAGATGATTATCGAAAAAAATTAAGCATAAAAAATCAGTGGATTGTTCTCTCACATCTCCTAATCTCTCAAGTGCTTGGCTAAGTGTTACACTCAAATGTTTGCTATGAAAATGCTTCACCATAGCTTAATTATACACCAAATATTTCCACCACTTATAGATATGCACAGATTTGAATCAAGAGGTCTTTGATTTTGGTTGTAATGGGACTTTGGTTTAGGGGTAGGAATTTTTGGAAAAATGAGGTAATAATCCAAGTAAACTAGAATAGAGCACCAGGAAATGGATGTAAGAATTTAAAGCTTCTCAAAATTGATTCATCTAATACTCTAATTCCATTGCCCGGTTCTCATGTCTTGAACTATGCCTTTCTTTTGTTGGGAGAATGTTCTTTTTGGTTTTTCTTGCCTTCCTTGATTTTTATCTCGTTCTTTTTTTTGAAGGCATTTTTTTCTTTTCTTTTTTCCATGTTTTTCTCTCTTTCTTTGTCTATCTTACAATAAAGCATAGAACAAGATCATCATATGGCATATTAGCTCATAAACTTCCTTGGCAGAAATTATAATCACAATAGATGAGATATCTCCACATTTTATGTCAAAACCCATGCTAAGAATACATCCTTGTTTCCTTGATAATCTACTAGTTCTTGGAAGGGCCAAGTAGAGGTAAATAAAAAGAAGATAGAGTTAGTTCATAATTGAGGTTGCATGACTAGGAATTAAGGCTTATAATGCTCAAATAGGCATACTAAGGGGAATGCATGTTGGTGGTTTTTTTAAGCCAAAGAGATTTTTATCCTAGTGCCTTTATCATTTTCAAGTGTATGCATAGAAATGTGGCCTCGACATGGTTCAAAGCATTCTTGGAAGACAAAAGTTATGAAGCATTATCTCTCGATAGAAGAAAAATTATAGAACTTCATGAGTGTATGGGCTCAAAATTCCTCTCAAGGTAGGTTATGTCAACCAATTTTCCACATTCAATTTTCAAGTCAATTCACCATTTTGCAAAAACAAGTTCTTAGCTTAAGTTGTCTAACATCATTACATGTGCACTCTAATCTCACATCACCAAATTATTACTTGAATATCCTAAGCCTTAGATCATGAAGTTAGCACGAGGATAATTTCCATAAAATTGGGTTCTTCAATAGTCATTCAACAAACATAAGCGGGATAAACAACCACCAATTAACAAAAAATCGATATTCAAGAAGGAAATATCCACCCCCCCCCCATTTAAATACCATATTGTCCCTAATGCGGCTAGCCTGCATTTCGAGGATGATAAAAAAAAAGGAAAAGAGAACCTCCCTCAGTGACACGAGGGAAGGTGGTTGAACAGCGGGGGCTCGAGAGCTTCGAGATCAGGACTGGATGACAAACCCAGCAGATTTAGTCCTTTTTGTGTTGGTCATTTTAGTCAAAGAGAGAAGTGAAATACGAGAGAAAAAATATAGGTAATAGACAGAGAGAGGAAAAGAAAGAAAATAAAAATAATGAGAGAAAATAGAGATATTGGAAAAAGGGAGAGAAATCGAAGGTGGTGGTGCATGGTGGAACCTGACAGAGCAATGGCAGCGACGGCGGTGGCTGATTCGGCGTTGTGAAGTTGCTGACTTGGGCCGAACAATGGCGGTCGAACTGGGTGCAGTGGTGATGACTCGGGATGCCTGGTAGACGTCAAGGAGGAATTCTGAGGTGACCAACTTGGCTGGTTGCTGTGGTGGAGAGACTGCGGCTTGAGGCAGGCAATAGACGGCGGCGCGAATGGAGGTGGCAGATGGCTGCTGGTGGGGTTTTTTTGGTAGTTGGAAAGAGGGGAAAAGGTTGAGGCGAGTGTTGATTTAGGGTTTTGTCAATTTCTGAATTTTTATTTTTCTTTTTTTTTTCACATAAATAATAAGATATTATAAATAATAATAATAAAGGAAAAAGAAAAAAAATGTGAGTGTGTGTGGATGTGATTGAGTTGGGCGTGGGCACACTTAACTCAAGGTGATATACTTTCCTTGGGGACAGATTGGAAGGTTGAGTTAGCATGGACACACCTAACTGAAGAAAGATAAAATTGCCTCCTAACAGATTAGGCTGTTGAGTTAAGCGTAGGCACACCTAACTGAAGGGTTGTTTTGTGTTCACCTTAACTTGCAAAATTCAATATTAGTGATACCACAATACTCATGAAAAACAAGATGGAGAAGAAATGAGAAAAAAAATATATATCATGGGTTACCTCACAAGAAGCGCATTTCTTTAACGTTTTTTGGCTAGACGTTGTTGTGCCTCAACTCAGATAAGTTGGACGTCGTGAATCTACTTCTTCTATGTAGTGCACCAGGTGATGGTATGAATTTAGGAGAACTTTTCGGTCTGTGGTTGACTTCTTCTCGAACTTATTTTTTCATGAAAAACTTTATTCTTGTAAGTTCTTAGACTCAAGGTGAGGCTTTTCTGGATTGTCATCTTGAATGTTCCCCACCATTGAATATAGCATTTCCTCGCACTAAAGAGGTCAATAAAATCCATGAGAAAAATAGAATGCGTATCATTATAATTTTTTGTGACACCACCAATGCTAAAACTCATAATCTCATTATCAAATTCCATTAAGAGAATTCCGGCATCAACATAAATTTTGGTTTTAGAGGTTTCAAGGAATGGTCTTTCTAGTAAGATGGATGTGGAATTAGGAGAAATATCCCCCCTCACATCAAGCACATAAAAATCAGTAGAAAAAACCAATTAATAAACTTGCATAAGTACATCTTCAAGAACTCTTTTGGGGTAAACCACAGAGCGATCGGCAAGTTGAAGAACAACTTCGATTTCTTTCAATGAGCCAACTTCAAAGATTCATAGATAGTAAGAGGTATACCATTGACTGAAGCACCCAAATCACACATGGATTTTTCTATTCCAATCTTAGCAATTTTTCAATGGAAAGAAAACATACCCGAAATTTTGCATTTAGGAGGTAGTTTTCTTTGAAGAATGGCGAATACATTTTCTCCTATACTTACCCTTTCATTACCTTTCAATTTGGATTTGTTGGTGCACAACTTCTTGAAAAACTTTACATAGCGAGGTATTCGTTTAATTGCATCGAGCAAGGGAATATTTGTCTCAACTTTGCGTAAAGTTTCAAGGACCCCCTTCTCCTCTTCCTCCTTTTCGGACTTGGCAAATCTCTCTGGGAAAAGAGGTTTGGGTATAAATACCTTGGGGTGCTCTTCTTTGGTTAGGTCACGCTTCTTGGCTTGTTTTGGAGGAATTTCAAGTTCCTCCTCTGTTTTACTCTATTGTGTCTGCTCACGCCTAATGCTATTTTCGGATTGTAGTTCTTTTTCACTACATAAGGTAATAGCACTAACGTTTTGCTTAAAATTAAGATATTTTGGGAGGGCAACTTACCTTAAGATTCTAAGCCACTGACGGATGAAGTCAATTGACTCATTTGAGCCTTCAAATTCTGGATGCTTGCACAAGTTTTCTTGTTGGAATTTGTGAGTCCCTTGTTGGAATTGTTGAGTATGGAAGTCTTTGGAAATTTTAAGGTTGATTGCCATATCTCGATTTGGAAAAGGGATCATATCCCCTTTGTGATGGTCCAGAGAATCTTCCTACGACATTGGCATGCATGGTAGGTTCTTCTTGGAGTGTAGGATAAGCATCAATAAAGTGACCCGAAGTGTGTATATGCCACAAGCTTTAACTTGTTGATTGCCTCCCGCTATAAATTTTTCATAAAAGTAGTAAGTTTATCTAAACGTTTATCAATTGAAGTACTTACCTTGTTTACTTTTGTGGTGGGTTGTCATTTCTACTGCCGAATTGTTGAGTGTTAGATGCCATGGTTGTGATTAGCTTGCGTGCTTCAGTATGGGTTTTGTCATACAAAGCACCTGCACTAGCTGCATCTATCAAGCTTCTATTCGTCTCAGATAATCCTTCATAGAAATATTGGATCAAGAGGTGGTCCAGAATTTAGCGATGAGGAGAACTCTTCATTAACTGCTTGAATCTTCCCCAATAACGCATGGAAATTTTCTCCAAACAATTGACGTATTCCACATTTCATTCCGAAAAGTTATAGTTTGTGAGGCGGGTAAGTAGTTTTCAAGGAATTGCTTTCTGAGCTCATTCCAACTAATGATGGATTTCAAAAGTAGAGAATAGATCCAATCCTTTGCTCTATCACCCAAAAAGAGTGGAAAAGCTCTCAGTTTGACTTGCTCTTTTTTGATCCCTTGACGTCTTTTGCGGAAACATACTAAAACTTCTTGAAATGTTTGTGTGGATCTTCACCTCCAAGGCCATGAAAAAAATAGGAAGTAAGTAAATAAGGTCAGATTTAAGTTCAAAATGAACATCGAAAGTGAATATTCAATGCAAAGAGGTTGTTAATTTAAGTCAAGAGAAGTCATTTCATTAATCGTCCATTCCGGATTTTGGGCCATGACTTCTTCTTCAGAGTCGCTAGATATGGACATGTCTAACTCGAAATTTGCTTCTGGTTTAGAGGAGGTAGAGGCCTCCCACTTTTGCTGCATGTTTTCTTTTCGAAGTGTACGTGCGGTCTTCTCAATCTTGGGATCAAATTTAATTTCACGTGTGCAAGAAAATTGTTAACAAACAAAAGGAAATTAATTTAAAGACACCAATCCCTGGCATGGCTACCAAAACTTGATGGGTGTTGAATCCATAAAATAAAATTTCCTACTAGAACTTGCGAAAGTAGTGAGTCGGTCGAATCCACGGAGATTGTTTTCAAATTAACTTTTTTAAGAGTGGAAGTTAAAAAAGCGGGTTTGTTTGATTAAAGTCTGAATCTAAAATTAACTAGAATAAAAGAGTATTTAAAAGAGTAAATATGAGAAGAATACTCCAGTTACAGACAGGATCATGCTCAATTCCACGATTGATAATAGATGCAAAGATGACAATAATTCATGATAGATAAATTGGTTATGGCCATAGGTACGACCTAAAAAACTTACCTTTCCTTACCTTGTCAATAGTCAAAGAATGTCCGGTGACTAAATTCTTAATTAATAAACAATCTTGGGAACGTTTTCAAGATTTAATTTATCAATAGTATAAAGAACTAGAAATGCCCAATTCTAACCAATAAAGTCCTAAGATGATTTATTTAAGTTAGATTGTGCATTTTCCACAATATAATTAAAAAACTACGGCATAATCAATTATGTTGCGTTGCCGCTAGTTATTGAACTAAATAAACAATTAAGGATTTGCAATTTCAATTGGCTAAGAAAATATTATTGAAATGAACAATGGGTCTTATCATTCATAAATCAGATTATTTGTAATTACAACATAGAGAATAATACAAATACCAATAAAGCTAGATCTCACAACACATAGGAATTAAGCATTCATCAAGCCTTTAACCAACATTAAAAAATTTAGCTAGACATACTCATGAAGAAATACATAAGAAGAGAAGAGAAAAATACCATAAAATTACAGAGAATGTTTAAAGAGAGAGATCTAAAATCTAAAGGTCCAAAAGTTATTCATATAATGAATTACATCACATATATATACTACTAGTTACCTAATCCTATGAAGCTAAAAAAGTAGATTCCTAATAAAACTAAAAGTTCTAAGGAATTAAAATGAATATCCTAAACAAATATCTTCTAGCCAAGGTAGTTTCCGATCAGCTAAAGGTGTCTCATTTCACCTAAAATCTTTTCGAATTTCGTTTCTTGAACTTTTCTTCTCAGCCGCATTCTCACAGATTTAGGCGTGGATACGCTACATCCAACTAATTTGTCAAGTGATGATTTTTTGCTTGTTTCTCGTTTTTTTCACTTTATTAATCAATTATGTGCTAATACTATGACACTTGATTAAGAGCATTTTAGCTGCAAAAGACAGCAAAATACCACTTAAAATTATAACGAAATGCACTCATATCAATGGATGGAAGCTGAAAGTCATTGGTACTTACTCCAAGCCCTACACTCAAAGATTGATAGCATGATGATGCTAGTGGGCTATCCACCAAAAAAGTTTCAGCAGTTTGATGGAAAAGGTAATTCTAAGTAGCACGTGGCTCACTTTGTTGAAACTTGCAACAATGCTGGAACATATAATGATAATCTAATGAAGCAGTTTGTCCGATTGCTGAATGGAAATGTGTTTGACTAGTATATTGCCTTAGAGGTTGGCTCAATTGATAGGTGAGAACAATTAGAACAAGAATTTCTCAATCGCTTTTATAGCACTGGGTGGACTCTCAGCATGATTAAGCTTACAAATTTTCGCCAATGGAAAGATGAACCTATTATTGATTACATCAATAGATGGAGGAATTTGAATCTCAATGTAAGGATCGATTATCCGAATTTTTTCTGTTGAGATGTGCATTAAAGGGTTGCATTGGAGGCTGCGGTACATTCTTCAAGGAATCTTACCTAAGTCTTTCAAACAATTATCCACTTGAGCACATGATATATAATTGAATATGACAGTGAGTGGAGTTGAGGGACCACTTGTTCAAGAGCTTCGCAAAACCAAGGAAAACAAGAAGTAAAGAAAGGGGGAAAACTCTTTTCAAAAGCTCCAAGTAAGGAATCAATGGCAATAAATTAGCTCCCTTCAAGCTCAGGAGCACAACAAAAGACAACGTTGTTCCAAAGAATAATGCGCCTTATGGGAAGACACAAAAGAAACTAACTTTCAAGGAAATACAAGCAAAGCATTATCCATTCCTTGATTTCGATGTATCCGAGATATTTGATAACTTGTTGGAAACTAACCTTATCAACCTGCCTAAATGAAGCGACCTGAGGAAGCTAAACGGATGGATGATTCAAAATATTGCAAATACCATCTCTCAATTGGGCATTGAATACAAGATTGCTTCGCGTTCATGGATAAAGTTATGCATCTGGCTCACCAAGTTAAAATCTCTCTTGAGGAAAATATTGCAGCAGCAAATGCTATTACAATCAACTGCAGATCTTTTGATGACAACAACACTTTATGCAACACCATGCATGGGAATAATACTACGATGAATGAGGATGCACCACTATAAAAAGAAAATTCCTTTGATGCTGATGAGTGTAATTCCATAATTACTTTCATTGATGATGATTTGGTTCATGGGTCTAAACTTCATAACTGTCCCATGTTTGTCATTGTATATGTACGCGAACAAAAAGTGAATAGGATATTAATCGATGAGCCTATGCAATTAATATCTTACCACTGCGAACTTTGAAAGAATTGGAAAACCCTATGAATGACTCTCAAACAGTCGCCTTATGATCCAAGACTTAACCAATGAGGTCAAAGGGCTATTAACATTATAAGAATGCAATTGTTAATGAATGATATGGTGTCGACTGCACTATTTCTTGTTATAGACACCAAAACTTCTTATAACATGCTTCTCGGTAGTTCCTGGTTACATGAAAATTTTGGGGTCCCCTCTACATGGCATCAATGCTTCAAATATTGTCGTGATTGTAAAGCAAAAACGGTGCTTGGTGATTAGAAACCTTTTCGAAAGTAAGTACTATTTCGAAAATGGTAAAAGAGGAAAAGAAGTTTCACGCTCAGAAAAATCAAAGTCACACAATGATCAAAGTGTTGTAAAGAATGAGTCATCTACGATTGAAATCAAATTATCAAAGAATCTAATTTTGCTATTGACTTAGATCAACATGAAACAACCATCTAAACCCCCACTCAAAAGATTTGTGCCCTCAACCTAAGACGAAGAAAGAGGACATGACGAATTGACCACAGATGGAAAAAGGGTAACAACAGAGATTTGTCTAGATGCGAGCTCCAGAGAGGAAGATAAGAAGTAGAATATTGTTTGGGTATGAGTCCCAAAGGGGAAGATACGAAAGAGAGATGCGGTTTGGGTACAATCCTTAGAGAGAAAGATATGATGCAGAGATGTTGTTTGGATATGAGCTCCAGAGAGAAAGATACGGACAGAGATATTGTTTGGCTACGAGCCTAGAAGGAAATATATGAGCGAAAACACCATTTGGATATGACATTAGGGGAAAGGATATGAGTATGTATATCATTTGGGTACGAGCATTAAGAGGAGAGATACGAGCCTCATTGCAAATTGGAAAAACACGAAGACTACCTTACCCCTCCAAAATTTTACGAGGTGAAGAGAGATATAGGCCAAAAGGGCGTACCTTTTGAACAGGATATCTACGAGCAAATCACTACTAAAGCAACCACTTGCAAATATCAGAAAATCTTTAGCATAGATATCTAGAGGATGCGAGAACATTTGAGCTCGTTTGATATAAAAGAAGGCACCCGATCCTTCATTAAAATCCTCTTCCTCCACAAATTGGAGGATCATCTTACTTGGGTGTCAAAGAATTCCTACTACATCAAATTGGCACCATCTGTGGGAGCTCAAGTCACAAAGATGATAAGAATAAGAATCATGATGGGATCTTAAGGAGAAAATAGTAGAAGATCCGAAGGTATCCCTCTACCTGATGAACTACTGTAGAACCAACCCTAAGAAGAACGTCTATTGCAAATATATTATAGCCTACAATACGTAGAAGCTGAATACATGAAGGTATTATTGGAAGAAGCAGTAGAAAAAGGAACCAAAGCCGCCCTCAAGTGTATATGAGAAAAAGGAAAAAAACTTCCCCATGACCTATCGCACCTAAAGAATCCGCCCAATAGAAAGAAGTAGGATTCAATGTGAAAAAGACCAACCCCTAACTAGTATGCCCTCAAGCACAGTTGCTCATAGATCACGAATTGAAGCCCTGTAGAAAGAAATATCTGATCTAAGAAAACAACTGAAGTCTAAAATACCAAACATAAGAAAGTGGAGCCCTTTTCCAAAAGAGATATTAGCCATTCCTCTACCAAAAAATATTAGGATTCCCCAACTCGCCTGTTATGGTGGAGAAAAGGCAGACCCAAGAGATCATGTTGATCAATGTTAGGAAATGGATCGGGTTAAGATGGATAACAGGTGGAATATGAAGGCAATAAAAGACACACGAATTTGTTAACCCAGTTTGGATATAAATCCTACGTTTGGGGGCAATACCAAGCCAGGAGAAAACACTCAAAGAGGAGGAAAATTGAGGAGTACAACACATACACACTTGTATGCAAGTCTTCACCACACGTGAAAGACAACACTCACCCTCGTCTCAACTCTTTCTTTTTTCTCTACTCTATTCTATTCTACTAAGAGTAGTATATATAGCCATGACTTATCCTTTTTCCAACTCAACTTGGGATTTCTAAGTTGAATGAGGTTATCCTTCTCCAACTCAACTTTGAATCGGGTTATCCTTCTCCAACTCAACTTGGGAATTCTAAGTTGAATCAGGTTATCCTTTTCTTCTTCAAATCAATCTTCACAACTTAACAATCTCCCACTTGAAGATTGATTAGCTTTTCTCCACTTCTTTCTTGGTACCGCCTGGTTTGTCCACTCTAGTCATCAAGGTTAGTCGAAGCCGTACACAGCTTCAACTTCTCTATCGCAACCGCCTTGGTCAGCATGTCCGCAGGATTCTTTTCTCCTTGGATCTTCTCCAGCTGCAGTGCCTTCTTCTCCAGAAGTTGTCGGATGAAATGGTACTTGATCTCGATATGCTTTGTCTGCGAATGGAACGCGGGATTCTTTGCCAAATGGATCGCACTCTGGCTATCGCTATGAAGAATCACATCTGCCTGAGGTTTCCCTAATTCACCCAAGAAGTGTTGCAGCCAAATGAGCTCCTTAGCTGCCTCAGTAACTGCCACGTACTCAGCTTCCGTCGTGGACAGTGTGACAACTTTCTGCAACTTTGAGACCCAGGATACGGCTGTACCGCCATATGTGAACACGTACCCTGTAGTGCTCCTCCTTTTGTCATAGTCACTCCCTGCAAAATCAGCGTCAACAAACCCAAACAAGGTAAGCTTGCCCTTACCAAACACCAATGCTTGGTCCTTAGTACCCCTTAGGTACCTAAGAATCCATTTCACAACTTCCCAGTGCATCACTCCTGGATTGCTCATAAAATGGCTAACTACTCCCACTGCATGTGCTATATCCGGTCGAGTACAGATCATAGCATACATCAGGCTCCCAATTGCTGAGGCATACGGTGTGACTCTCATCTTTGCACGTTCGGAGTCAGTCTGGGGCGAATCGCTGTTGGATAGTTTGAACTGATTTCCCAATGGCGTTCCAACCGGTTTTGCATTTTCCATCTTGAATCTGCATAATACCTTCTCAATATAATCAGATTGAGATAACCATAATTTACCAATACCTTTGTCCCTTGTGATTTTCATGCCCAATATCTGTCTTGCTTCGCCAAGATCTTTCATGTCAAACTTCCTTGATAACTGATCCTTGAGCCTATTGATCTCCTTGACATTTGATCCTGCTATCAACATGTCATCAACATACAGGAGTAGAATGATAAAAAACTCATCGAACCTCTTCACGTAGCAGCAATGATCAGCATTGCATCTAGAGAAACCTATCTCTAGCATGAAGTTGCTAAACTTCCTGTACCACTGTCGCGGATCCTGTTTCAATCCATAAAGGCTTTTCTTCAGGCGACACACCTGCTGATCATCTCCATTATACCCCTCTGGCTGTACCATGTATATCTCCTCCTCAAGATCCCCGTGTAGGAAGGCTGTCTTCACATCCATCTGTTGTAACTCCAAGTTCTCTACCGCTACCATGCTCAACACAAGACAATAGTAGTTTAACTTGACAACAGGTGTAAAAACATCAGTAAAGTCAATACCGTATCTTTGTTGGAATCCCTTTACTACGAGTCTTGCCTTGTACCGCTTCTTCCTGTCTGATTCTTCCTTAACCCGATAGACCCATCTGTTCTGTAGGGCCTTCTTTCCTTTTGGGAGCTGACACAATTCCCATGTGTTGTTTTTCTTCAACGAGTTCATCTCGTCGTTCATCGCAAGCTCCCACTTGCTCTTGTGGACATCATTGACTGCCTCTACGTAACATTCGGGTTCTCCACAATCAGACAAAAGCAAGTAATAAAGAGAGGGGGAGTACCTATCTGGGGCCCTTCTCAGCCTCGATTCTCGACCCAGTGCCAAGGGTGTGCTGCTTTCAGTAATCGGTTCCTCCGGTACTGGTTTTGGCTCTATCTCCGTCTGTTCGGTTTCGTCCGTCTGAACTCCCACTGAATCCGTATCTGCTGGTCTCATGATCCCGGAATTTGAAATGTCGAGATCAACAAATTCCCTTTCCTTCTTGTCATTGTCCGGGCTTACCTTCCTGTCGTTGTACATTACATCCTCATTGAATATAACATTCCTGCTACGAATTATTTTCCGGTTTTGATCATCCCAGAATCTATACCCAAATTCGTCAGTCCCATACCCAATGAATGTACATTTAATCGACTTAGCATCCAGCTTAGTCCGATTATCGTTCAAAATATAGGCTGAACAACCAAACGTACGTAAGAAAGAAAGATCCACTTTTTTACCACTCCATACCTCTTCTGGTATCCTGTTGTTCAACGGGACAGAAGGCCCTGGATTGATCAAGAAAGCAGCCGTGTTGACTGCACCTGCCCAAAACATCTTTGGTAGTCCGCTCTTCAATTGCATGCATCTCGCATGCTCATTCAGTGTTCTGTTCATCCTCTCAGCAACGCCATTTTGCTGAAGTGTCCCCGGAATTGTTTTCTGCATTCGGATTCCATGGTCGGCGCAGTAATTCTTGATACCTTCACTGCTGTACTCGCCACTGTTATCCGATATGAGACATTTCACTTGTAGACCTGTCTCATTTTCCACTAGTGCCCTCATCTCCTGAATGTATCAAAGGCATCAGATTTTCTTTTTAAGAAATACACCCATACCTTTCTAGTGGAGTCATCGACGAATGTCATGTAGTACGTTGATCCACCAAGAGATGACACTGGTGCTGGCCCCCACAAATCAGTGTGAACAAGCTCCAACTTTTCTTTCCTCGGAGTTCTTCCTGTGGTCAAGAAGCTCACCCGCTTCTGCTTTCCGAACACGCAGTGTTCACAATGACCTACCTCCACCGATTTTAACTCAGGCAACCGTCCTTTCGGCTTCAGCACGTTCATTCCTTTCTCGCTCATGTGGCCCAAGCGATTGTGCCACAAGTTAGCCTGCGATACAGTTCCTGCAAAGGGGATGTTTGAATTGGATCCTCCCGCCATGTAGAGCGTTCCCGACTTTAGTCCTCGTGCCAAAGTCATTGCTCCTCGACTGATCTTCCACTTTGCGTCTCCAAATGTCGTGTGGAATCCATCACTGTCAGCTGTCCGACTGAGATCAAGTTCCTCTTCAGTCCTGGTATGTGTCTCACATCATGTAGGGTCCAGCATGACCTATTCGTTGATTTGATCCGCACATCTCCCTTTCCTACAATCTTGAGGGGTTTGTTATCTGCAAGATAAACTAAGCCAAAATCACCTGAGGTGTATGGCTCCATGATGTCTTTGTTGCTGCATGAGTGGAATGAGGCCCCTGAATCCACAACCCAATCATCGGAAGAACTGCTCACACTCAACAAGAGTGCATCCGTGATCTCTTCCGTCGCGGCATTCGCTGTTCGGCCCTCCTTTTCCTTCTTTGGTGCCCGGCATTCGCTTTTCATGTGTCCGGGTTTCTCGCAGTTCCAAATCACCATCTCCTTCTTGCCCTTGTTTTTCCCCCTAGACTTTGACCTTCCACGGTATTTACCCCGTGTGTCAGGTCTCCCTCTGGACTCTGTATGTAGTGTAGAGCCAGATGATCCACCCGTTTGCCTTCTACGGGTTTCTTCATTCAACATCATGTCCCTGATGTTGTCGAACTTCATCTTCTCCTTCCCAGACGAAGTGCTTACCGAAGTAACAACCACATCCCAACTGTCAGGTAAAGATGAAAGCAAAATTAACGCTTTTACCTCATCGTCAAACACGATATCCACAGACGCCAGCTGTGTCGTGAGTTGGTTGAAGTCATTGAGGTGATCGGCTACCGATTTCCTCTCCTCCATCTGCAACCTGAATAGTTTTTTCATCAGCATAACCTTGTTCATTGCTGAGGGTTTCTCGTACATATCGGCAAGAGTCTGTAGGACTTCCTTCGTGCTCTTTGCTCCCTTCACATGATAGGCGACATTTCGAGAGAGCGACAGGATTATTGCGCTCATCGCCTTTCGATCGAGCACCTTCCATTCTTCATCACTCGTCTTCTCGAACTTCTCTGCAAGTGGTTCGTACAGGTCCTTCCCGTACAGGTAGGCCTCTATCTGCATACGCCAAAATCCAAAGTCAGAACCATTGAACCGTTCGACTGGAAACTTTCCCTCCATCTTAACTCCTTAAACCAGGCTCTTGATACCAGTTGTTAGGAAATGGATCGGGTTAAGATGGATAACAGTCTTAACTCCTTAAACCAGGCTCTTGATACCAGTTGTTAGGAAATGGATCGGGTTAAGATGGATAACAGGTAGAATATGAAGGCGATAAAAGACACACGAATTTGTTAACCCAGTTTGGATATAAATCCTACGTCTGGGGGCAAACCAAGCCAGGAGAAAACACTCAAAGAGGAGAAAATTGAGGAGTACAACACATACACACTTGTATGCAAGTCTTCACCACACGTGAAAGACAACACTCACCCTCGTCTCAACTCTTTCTTTTTTCTCTACTCTATTCTATTCTACTCTACTCTGCAAAACAATGCTAATAAGAGTAGTATATATATAGCCATGACTTATCCTTTTTCCAACTCAACTTGGGATTTCTAAGTTGAATCGGGTTATCCTTCTCCAACTCAACTTGGAATTTCTAAGTTGAATCAGGTTATCTTTTTCTTCTTCAAATCAATCTTCATAACTTAACAGATCAACTCGTGGCTACCATGAACTTAATAGAAAAAATTGGGGTTGGCGGTGTCGCTAGATTTGGGGGCGAGACCGTCTCTGTTGCCCTCTTTTTTTTTTTTTGCAAGTCGTTGCCCTCTTTCTTTTCCTTTGCACCGTCGCCTCTTTCTCTTTCATGATCAACGCTGCATTCGCCAAGTCGTGGGAGGGCAGGGGTGGGGGTGGGGGGTGGGAGTAAGGGTTTTTTAATTTTATTTTTTATAATATATATTTTAAATTAATAAATCTAAACCCTTAATTTTTTTTAATGAATTTAAGATCTAATGGTTAAGATTAATTGGTTAGATCTGACAGCTCTCATTTAATCAATAAGGATCCAATGGTCATTGAAAAAAATAACAATATGTAATATGTAAGGGCATAACGATCATTTTATCAAAAAGTTAGGACCGTTAGTCATATTCTGCAGAGTGGGATGATTGAATTGAATTTATAAAACATAGAATGATGTTTTGCCTATTTTCAAATTAGAGGTGGGTTTTTTACTGAGTTTTTAACACAGGGGTTTTCTATGCAATTTGGCCAAAAACATACTAGGAAGATTCTTCATAGAGGAAGGGTACCTCTTCAAACAATTGTTCACTATGCATGCATTCTGTTGCCTGCAACCTGAGGAAGCTTGGGATGTAATGAAAGAAATTAATGAAGGTTGTTGTGGAGATCACTCAGGACGGAGAAGTCTGGCCCTAAAAATCATGAGGAATGGGTACTTTTAGCAGACTATCCAAATAGACAGCATGCAGTTGGTCAAGAAATGCAGCAACTGCTAGATACATGGAAATCTACACCATGTCCCCGTGGTGAAAATTGAATTCACTAACCCAGTTAGCCATTTGATCATTGGGCAATAGACTTGGTGGGACCTTTTTCCTCGTCTCAAGGCCAGAAAATACTCCCTATTGCTGCGGTGGATCATTTCACCAAATAGATAGAAGCCGAACTAGTAGCTAAAATAAAGGAGCTCACCATAATCCAATTGGTATGTAGAAATGTTGTGTGCTATTTTTTAATTTAAAAAAAAATCACATCGAATAACAACACTCAATTCAATAGAAAAAAAGTTAGCAACTAGTGTGCTAAGTGGAAAATCAAATAGATTTTCACATCTATGGGTAATCTAAAAGCTAATGGGCAAATGAAGGTCAGCAATAGAATTCTCCTATAAAATCTCAAGTCTAACTTACGAAAATCCACGGCAAGACGGATAGATGAAATACCGCAAGTACTGTGGGGATGTCGAACTACTCCTTAAACAAGCTCGGGCAAAACCCCGTTCTTGTTAACAATATGGTTTTGAAGCGTTGATTCTAGCTAAATTCATTAAACCAACTACAAGGACCATTCACTACGAGGAGGAAGGGAACGAGGAGACACAATGTTTAGAATTTGATCTCACCGAAGAAAGGAGATCTACAGCCAGGCTAAGGTTGGGAAATGACAAACGACGGAAGATCTGACATTATAATTCCACTATCAAAGAAAGGACTTTCCAAGTCAGTAAATTGGTCCTAAAAAAAATAGAAGTCCAGAGGGAAGTAGGAAAAGTAGAACCATAAGGACCTTATCAAATAAAGGTAATCCTTCAAGAAGGAACTTACAAGCTAATGAAAATGGACGTAAAGGGAATTTCCTCGTACTTGGGATGTGCAGAATCAGAAGAAATTCTAATGTCGAACTTTCTTGTCAAAAATTAGTGTAAAATTTACTACTTTCGCAAATGAATAAAAGCTCAATAAAAATTATGTTCTGAAACGAAAAAAGGGGAACAACATACATATACGACAAAATCCAAAGAAGAGTTATACGAACATACACAAAAAACAGGCATAAAATAGCCTAGAAGATACAAAAACGACAAAACCGCTAAGGTATAAGCAGACTATGATAAAGGCAGAGAGACAAATATTTTTCCTACTACCATAGAATGTCATCCACCAGAAAGGCCCACTCATTCAATATGACCAAAACCATCCGCCCTTACATTTAGAAAATTATAGTCAAAGTCTGGAGGAAGATTCTTAATTGTTCTAGGGATACTGAAAAACCATCTATGTAGAAGGACGACCCACGAGACACACCTCGTCATTAAACTCTTGAGAATTACATAGCCAGTACTGAAGACATAACCTCGTCACGACCTCGAGTATAAGCATGGAGAGTCGTAGATTTGAGGACCTTGTTCTCCATAGATATCATACCCATCTGACCATCTTTTCCCTCCATTTGAGTCTTCAGCTGAGTTATTTATTCATAAAGCTTCAATGCTAATTCTTTGAGATGAGATTCTTCTATTTCAAAATGATGCTGGAAGTCTAACAAATTCGTACGAGATTCCAGAAATTCGAGGTGCATGGCCTCTATTACTATACCATCGTATTTATCTAACATAGTCATCATGATAGCAGGGGTCTGAATAAAGAAAATATAGAAGAGGAGAAGGATAGGTTTAATAGTTTAATTCCACTTACCATCGAATTTTGAGCAAGCAGAAAATGACCAAGGCCATGCATAGAACAAGTAGAAAGGACTGCGATGTTAGAAAGATTGCAATGTGGCGACATATTAAATAAACCAGCCTTGGGATCCAAGTGAGGAGTAAGTACTGGGGTAGGGAACACTATGGATTCGGGTACGACCCCGACAGGTGAAGTACTGCCAGTTCCTACCCCCTTGATACGAGGGCGTTTGGAAGAAAATGAAGTAATCTCAATAGGGGGTGGAATGGAAGAAGAACGGTGAACTTCTAAAGGGACCTAGAAAGGTGTACCTTCTGGTTCTGGGGAAGTAACCACTTCGATGACAGGGGTCCCTTGATTGAAGGTAGAAGAGTATGATTGTAAGGAACAAGGTGACATTGAAGGTAGAAGAGTATGTCAGAAGGAGTTGTGGCGTAGACTTTGTCGTAGAACTTGAATGAGTAACTGGAAAATCGTTGGAATAAGTTTAAGAACAATTGCCGGATTCATCGCTGACCGTGCAATACAGAGCAAATCATACGATTAACTAAGAAAGGAAAAAACAAACTGTGAGAGGAGATATTTACAAAACCTATTGTAACGATCCTAGAGACCATCATATGGATCTGGGGCTGGATGTAAGCTAAATACAACAAGTAATTCTTTCTCCAAGCTGAAAATAATAGTTTATCAACCCTACTACTAACATCCTTTCTTTTATCTTGACCAAATTAAAGAAGGTAGAGAAAAGCTCCAAGCCATAGGAGTGCCCCACCCCTCCCTCTTTACATAGAAAAAACGAGTTTTCCAGGACTCATGAGAAGAAGGTTTTTCTTTGATAAAAGTAGAACCATAGGAGTGCCCCACCCCTCCCTCTTTACATTGTTGCGATGGTATATTATCAAAGGTGCTTGGTGATAACAAGCCTTTTATTCAAGCTGAACAACACTTTGTCGACGCTAAGTACTATATTGAAGATGTTAAAAGAGGAAAAGAAGTTTGTGCTCAAAAAAATCAAAGTCACATAATGATCAAAGCATGGGAAAGAATGAGCCATCTACGATTGAAGTCGAATTAACAAAGAGTCTAACTTTACCATTAACTTATATCAACAAGAAGCAACCATCTAAGCCCCCACTAAATGGCTTTGTGTCCTCGACCCAAGAAGAAGTAAGAGGACAAGAAGAGTTGGCCATAGATTGAAAAGGGAATGATCCTAAAGCCTTTAAGCTACTTGTCAAAGCCGGATATAACCTATAAGAATGACTAGCCCTTGCAAAACTTCCTCTTGAAGCCTTAACTGTACCCTCCTAAGCCTATCAGTATCGCCATAAAGAGGACCAAAAACAATTATGCTTCTGAAGGTTTATCTTCAACTAAAGATGATGGAAGAAAATCTATGAGAATCTGTCTTCAATAGACTTGGCCCAAATAGAAGGATAATGTATGAGAAAACCAACAACCAATTTGTCTTCAATAGATTGGGTCCATGTTAAAGAGTCGTCTATCAAAAGAAAAACATATTTAAGATGGCCACATGTTCCAAGAAAACTTGCAAGCAGTCGCTTACACAAAAGCTTAAAGCCAGATCCCTTCTAGAATGAGACACCAGACAACTTTATCTATATCGTGCGGCAGGATTTGAAGGTTAAAGCACAAACCACGATCTTTACACAGGCACAATTTGATGATGAGGATCATATGAAAAGTGTAGCATCATCTAATTATGTTAGCAAGGTGCTGAAGAAGACGTTGCTCTAGCTTACGACATCACCTTAATTGAAGATGGTAAGGTTGAATAAGAATATGCAGAAGACGCTCCTTTATGACTTAAAGAGGGTGTTAAAGCTAATGTAGATACATTCAAGAAAGTCAATCTAGGTTACGCTAAAGATCCTCGACCAATTTATACAAGTGCCATCGCTAACCCCTTACATTGGACTACTGCATGAGTTTAAAGATGTTTTTACATGGTCCAACAAAGAAATACTCGGGTTAGCGTCCTGTTAAACAAGCCTAACGTAGATTTCGACCTGAGTTGATCCCATTGATTGAAGGAGAAGTGAACAAACTCATCGAAGTCGGTTGCATTTGATAGGTCAAGTATCCTATATGGATTCCAGTATCATCCTTGTGATAAAGAAGAACAGGCAAATTCGAGTATATATTGACTTCAGGGACTTGAATAATGCATGCCCCAAAGATGACTTCCCATATTGATCGTTGAATTAATGGTAGACATCACTACGGATCATGAAGCTTTATCTTTCATAGATGGATCATCTGGATACAACCAAATACATATGGCACTGGTAGATGAAGAGTTGATGGCATTTAACACTCCTAAAGGTATATATTGAAAGTCATGCCTTTTGGGCCGAAGAATGCCGATGCCACAAGAATGTTGAATGCTATGTTGATGACTTGGTTGTGAAGTCAAAAAAGCGAGGAGATTACCTTTGTAACTTGAGGAAAGTTTTCAAAATTTTGAGGAGATACCAACTAAATGTGCATTCGGTGTTACACCCGAGGTATAGAAAAGTGAGCAAGCCAAGATTGATGCTATTTTGAGAATGTCAGAACCCCGAAACATCCACGAGCTTAAGAGCTAGCATATCTTTGGAGGTTTATTTCAAATCTAGTAGGACATTGCCAACCATTTAGTCGGCTGATGAATAAGGATGTACAATTTGAATGGGACGAAGCTTGTCATAAAGAATTTAAAAGTATAAAGTCTTACCTGTTGAAGCCCCCTGTGTTGGTTGCACCTATTTGCGAGGGCCCTTTGACTCTTTATGTTACTACTTAGAAGTACTCCATAGGAATCTTACTTGCTTAGAAGAACGATGAAGTAAAGGAGAATGCTTTATACTATTTGATTAGAATGATGACAGCACATGAGCTCAAATATTCATCCACTGAAAAAATTATATTTGGCACTCATCTCTGCAATCCAAAAGTTAAAGCATTATTTTCGGTCTACAGTGTCTATTTAGTTTCGAAGGCAAACCCTTTGAAATATGTCATGATGAAGCCAGTACTTTTGGACAGGCTCGCAAGATGGTACCTTCAACTTCAATAACTTGAGATCACATACGTTTCCCTAGGGGTCATGAAAGGGCAAGTTCTAACAGACTTTCTAGCTGATCATCCCATGCTTGCCGAGTGGGAGTTATTTCATGACGTTCTTCATGAAGATGTCCTTGTAATTGAAGTTACACCTCCTTGGAAGATGTACTTCGATGGAGCCTCCGATAAAGGAGTCAGTGCTGGAGCTGTCTTTGTTACATTCGAAAGGGAAGTATTGCCTTAGTCCTTTACGTTGACTCAAATTGTTCAATAATATTGTAGAATATCAAACTCTAATCTTTGGATTGGAAATGGCTATTGACATAAAGCAACTACATATCAATGTGTTGGAGATTCTCAATTATGATCAATTAGCTCCTTGGTCTCTACGAAGTCAAAAAGCCTAAGTTGCTTCCATATCATAACTACGCAAAAAAGTTGATGGGATAGTTAGGAGATGTAGAACTTGGGCACCTACCAAGAAAGGACAATAAATAAGATGATGCATTGGCAAAACTTGCCTCAACTACAATGACCAATAATAAAACACATATAACAATATATAAGAGTTCCGTCCTACCACCGATCTTTAGTGATGATGAGGACGATATATTCTGAGAAGAAGAAAATCAAGTCATGGAGGTTTCCAAGTTGAATAGGAAATTGGCGATAATTGCTTGTCGACTATTTGAAATATGGGAAGCTACCAAATGATCCACCAGCGACGAACCAACACCCAATGGTGAGCAATAACTCATTTCATGTACTACCAGGCACACTCTATAAATGATCATTTGATAGAATTTTCCTATGTTGTGTAACTGATAATGAAAAAAATCAAGTTATGAAAGAAACTCATTCTGGATTTTATAATGCTCACCAATCAGGACCAAATCCACACTTCCGCATAAAGAGGATGGGTTATTATTGGCCTACCATAGTTAAAGATTGCATGGACTATGTAAGAAGATGTCAACTTGTTAATTCCACACCAATCTGATCTACCACCACCTGAGTAGTTGCATCTTGCCATTGCCTCATGGCCTTTTGATGCTTAGGGTTTAGATGTTGTAAAACCCATGACAAATTCCTTCGATGGTTACTTATATATTTTGGCATTCTCTAAATGGGCTGAAGTGGTACCTCTTAAAGAAGTGAAGAAAGAGAATGTCGCTAATTTTACCCCCACCAATATCATCTACCGTTATAGATACTAGGTTTATCATCACAAATAATGGGAAGCCTTTTTGCAATATCTTGATGCACAAGTTATCACAAAAGTTTGGTTTTATGTAAAAATATTTCTATATAGTATGCTGCTGCCAACGATCTTGCTGAAGCATTTAACAAAATTTGGTACAACTTACTGAAGAAAGTGGTGGCCAAGTCAAAGCGAGATTAGCATGGAGGGTTGTAGAAGCTCTATGGGCATATGGAATAAGTGTTTGGACGCCTACTCAAGCAACTCCCTATCAGCTGGTTTATGGAGTAGAAACAGTCCTTCCGCTTGAGCAGCAAATCCCATTATTGAGGATAGAAATTTAAGAAGTACTTGCCGAAGAAGAAAATGCTTGAATAAAACTTGAAGAATTGGAATCTCTCAATGGAAAAAGAGATTGGAAGCACAACAAAGGCTCAAGTCTTACCAAGCTCGACTGTTTACGGTGTTCAATAAGAAGGTTTGCTTGCATTCTTTTCAAGATGGTGATTTAGTACTCGCAGTAAGGGGGCTTATAATTACAACACATCGAATGAGGAATAAATTCTTACCAACACGGGATTGCCCGTATGTTTTCAAAGAAGCTTACACAAATTGTGTATGAAAGAAACTTCTATTACGTAATCTCAGAAAGAAACATCGAGGTTCATAACTAAGAAAAAAATGGGTGGGGGGGATGGACTCAGCAAAAGAATAAGGTCCTAGACAAATATCAAACAAAAGAACTCAACTCTTCAAGTCTTCCTTGAAGGCTTCGAAATTTGCTCTTCAAGACTCCAAAATTCTCAACTACTACATTATTGAGTGGAGTGATGTTCTCAAGTGTTGCAATGTCTTCCTCGATCTCATGAACTTTGGCTTGAGTGTCATGAGTAAATTGCTTTTGTCCATTCAATGAGATACACAAGGTCGTTCTTTTTGTTCATTGAAATTCACAATCACCTTCTCAATAGGCTCCCACTTGGCCATAGTCGATTGGACCGTAGAAATCTTTTCACTATCTTTAGCTTGAGCGTCATGGAGACGATCCTTGGCTTCCTTTAACTATCGCTCGAGAGGACTTTTGGACAACCCTTCAGAAGATGATGACCTTTGCTTTGTCATAAGCAACAACCTTGGCAAAGAACAAGTTCAACAATTCTTCCACTTTCGAAGTATTAAACTTTTGGAAGTTTTTCATGGATTCAAGAACAATCTCAACATGTCTTTAATTGATTAAATGAAGTCAATGGGAGTGTTTAATAACTTCACTAGAAGATCACTCCATATCTTTTCTCCTTTTGCTGATTAAGGATGAACTTCTCGCCTTCAAATATCGACAACGCAACATGATAAGAAAGTTGTTTTTTTTCTTAAGTCTCATTCTGAGTGAAGGAGTTGTAGCTAATGGATTAGGACCAAAACCGATCCTCTGCTATCTTGAGAAATCTCATCATCATCAGCATCTAAAACTTCATCTTCTAGCTGCAAGAAGTGCATCGACTTAGGTTATAAGCAACGGAAATCCTATTGCTCAACAATAATAGTAAAAAGTTAGAAATAAAATAACATCCTTGGCAAAATCCAACATTGATGGTACCTGACTTGAGGCGTCATCATCAAGAATAAGGTTTATTTGCTTTAATTGGTTGGAATCCCTCTTTGGCCTCTTCCAATGATGATCGGGTTGATGCCTCCACTTTTCTCCAAGGGACAAGAAACGCTTTTCTACTTCAAGGGATTCAATAACTTGACGATTACACATGGGAGAAAGAGAAGTAACATGCTCACGAGGTTGATCTTGGACAACTCCTTTACCACATTCTTTGCCTTTGAGAGGAGCCTTGAATTTGAAACAAGGAACCTAACCATGTTTTCTTTAGCATAGCCACCATGAATTTCGGCCCATCATTTTTTATATGCCTCGAAGGATAATTTTTTTGCATTTGGGGTGTAGAAGAACACCACACATTCTCCATAATATTGGACGGGATACAAAAATGCCAATAATGAATCCCACTTTCCAAAGAGGCCATGCGAACGTCTTGTAAGAGAACCCCCAATATTTCTTGAAACAAACCAAATTGGCGACTGAATCAATGGGGGTGATAAGGCTCAACAACAAAATGATCGCCTCGCCGCAAAGAAAGGTAATTTAAACGGATAGCAATAAAATAAGTTTCTTCAAATTCTTTGGCATGCTCGTCATCTATAAATGAAAAGTCCTTGTCCTTCATAACCATGTTGCAAGTCCAAGAGACAAAGTCACTTCTACGAAGTCTCTTTCTCACCTCTTGTAGATCGTAGTATTTCGCACCTCCTTCACTTGAGAAAAGCGTTATTTTGGGCCCACAAACACCTTGCAAAACTTGATAGTGAGTCTTGAAATAGTAGTCTATCCAACTATAAATAAAGTGAAGCAAAAATGGAGAATATACATGAGTTGGCTTTTGGAAGCTAGAAATCTTGTTCAAACCTTTGTAAATTCTAGAAAAGAAAGGAATAACAAGACAACCTTTTGACCATCTGCCAGGATACTGGCCACTTTGAAAGTACTTGGATGTATTGAACCAACATCCTAAATAGGAAGAGCAAAGCTGCAGAGCCAACACGCCAGGTACACTACCAAGAATGTGTCTTCCTTAAAAACTTCAACACCAAGCTTCGAGAATAATGCTTCATCCGTAGTGGACACTTGCCATATATTCCAAAAGTTCCGGGAGAATAATAGTCAACTTAGGATGAACCGCTGTTTTCACTTTATGAGGAGGGGGCTTGCAATACTTCATGGCTCTTCTAATCCAAAACTTGATCCACTTGTCAACAGGAAACTTGAAAAAGTTGAAGACGTCGTTACTACTTTCTTAAAGCAAATGATAAGCTTGGAACAAGAATTTACAAGAGCATGGCACAAGTCTTCATACTATCTTGTCAATGCTGTCAAGCTCCTTGGCACTTGGAACAACTTCATCATAAAGGAGTTCGATAAGAGGAAGTCTAGCAAGGGTATGCAAATCCCACAATGAGTTAGACAACTTTCCAAAGGATGTTAGAAGAGTGTTAGTTGATAAGCATTACGTTTTGCAGAATGCCTTGATGATGTCGGAATTGTAGTCATAAGTAAATAATGAATCATACACAGAGTCATATACTTGAGCAGCAATTAGCTTGTGTTCGCATAGACTAATTACGCCTTCTGTCCACTTTCAAAACCCTTTTATGTAGCAGAACTCGCCGACAAATTGAATAGTCTCTCCCACTTGGATTTTCCTTCAACGATATGTTCGCCTAATATCGACAAACGACTTGATTTGTTGGAACGACGGTGATGAGTTGTTTGCTTAGACCACACCTTGGAAGTCTTCTTCATTGGAACCTCTCGAAGCCATTCCTCCATGTGGATTCGTTGATCTCAGCTATTGCTTCAGGTATCTACTGATAAGAAGAGTGTGACTTGTCAAAGTTGTTACTTTTTCCATGAGTTGATCTTCATCATCAAGGATGACCAACTATTGTTGATTGAAGGAGAAAGACTTGTTTTTGAAATAAACCTCTTTTTCAAATAAACCATATTACATGCAATTTATCAAAGCACAGGAAACAATTTAATTGTGTAATATATATATATATATCACTCAAATAAATTAGAAAGACAACATGAAAATAGGTGCCTTCATCCTGCAATTTGCAAGATCAACTCGGAAGCACCATATTGCAGAAGTGTTGACCCTTCTTTTGAAAACTTTGGACACTATCGGAGTTATTTTGGCAAAAGGAAAATTGCGAGGCAACAGATGTAGCTATACTCGGCCACTTTTAAAGAAAAAAGAAAATTGACAGAGTAATAAACCCCGAAGTTGTGCTTAGCCTATTGATCCACAAAATTTGCACAAGTAAACCCTGTTGAATTTGAATTTTCAAATGCAGAAACTCACATAATTGAAGAGGTATTATGGTCTTGTTATTTCTCCTCATCATGGCCATTATCTCATTGCAAATTACCATCCCTTTCTTGACCAAAAATGGCTGTTTCTCTTGGCCAATTCAAGGCCTTTATGGCGGCGTTTATTCCCCTCTTTATGGTTGGCTTCTTGGCATGCCTATATAAAGGCATGCCATTCTTCACTTGGAACACACCACAAACAACAAACTCTCATTTTTGAGTTTTCTCTAATTCTCTCTTTCGGCTTCTATATTTAGTTTAAGATTTGAGTCTCTTGTTTCGATAACAAGCTTTTGAGTGTTTGATCGAGGTGTTCTTCGGTATAGTGCTAAAATCGAAATAACTGTAACCGTCTTATCCTGGGAGAAATTGCGTTGAACCCGGTGCACTGCTGATATGGAGCGTATATTTTCTTCAAGGCAAGCAGTAATTCTGTGATTCGGTTAAAAATTAACGAATTCAATTGGACTGAAAATTGTTACGATACAATTCTCGTTGTAAGTTTTCGATTTAAATTCCTTGTCATAAATAGCGTTTTTAATTGCTTTATGTTACTTGTTCCAACGTGGCTTTATTGCTTTTGATTTCTACATCCGATTGTAATATCTCAATACGTTGTTTCGATTGCTTGAAACCTAATAATTTTCCAACAAACTCCAAAAAACAAAACAAACAAAAAAAGCTTTGAGGGTATGAATTGGAATTCTCTCCGGAAAGCATTGATCGGGATTCGAAACGGAATTCGGTGGTTGAAGTTTTTTCCTGACAATTCAATAGGAGATATGATATGCAACATAAGATTTAGTGGAATATCGATTGAATAGGACTTCGTACATAAACAAAAGAAAATAAATGGGAAAAAAACTAACTCTTTCTGAAGGCTGCAAAAAGAAAAGATAGTCGTCGACATACCTTCAGCGAGTGGTCACAACTGATGGTGATTGAAGTCTTGTTGCTTCAAAAAATAAATTCTTCAGAAATTGCCTAAGAAATTTCTTCAAAAAGTTGCTTCAAAAAATAAATTCTTCAGAAATTGCCTAAGAAATTTCTTCAAAAAGTTGCTTCAGAAGATACAAAGTAGACTGCTACAAACGATGGGCTCAAAATTTGAAGAACTCGGCAAACTAGAATTGGCTAGGCAAAAGAATCCGTTGGAACATTACTACAAACATGTTGCATGCATAAAATTAGAGGCTGAGAAGAAAAGGAATCTGATGTCAAGCAGGAGCATACAACAAGGAGGAACAATTGCACTTCCAATCGGAAATCTTGGTCTATTATGTAGCAGTAATTCAAGAGTTTTAGCTTAGCAATAAATTTTTAATTAATTATATTTCTGAATTTAATTAATCATATAAATATGAAATAATGGAATGTAATAAACATTATGAAACATGAATAATTAAGAAAAAAAATTATATTTATATAAAATATTATCCAATTACAAAATTGAAGAAAAAAATTAAAACCTAATCTAAACCTTCCTCGTCAGAGACGTCCATATCATCCTCATTCGAGGCTGGGGGGTTTGTCGGAGGCGGTGCTGGGTCGCTAGTTGAGGCAGTCGACCGTGACGGTCCTACAGTCGAGGAGCTAACCTACATCTCCAGCACCACGGCCATCATATCAACCATCATCATCTCCAGCCGGCCTATGCAATCCTCCATGATTGGGTTTGGTTGTGTCGGTGTTGGTGTTGGTCAGGGTAGCGATGGTGATGTGTAGGTCCAGCTGGAGACGTAAGCCTTAGAACCAAGGCCAAATACACGACTCTTGTTCTTTCCCCCAACTGCAGCTAGCCACAGCCGGTGCTCGATCATTGCCACCAAAGCCTCCGATTTGGCAGGGGTATCGTGGTCCTTGGTCGTGGACTGAGGCTAATTATCTTCCACGCAATGGGTGTTTGATCAGACGTAACAGACCATCCATCGCTCGATAATTCACCATCAAAATACACAAAAACTTCAATACGAGAAGATGAAGAAGACATAATTAGCAAGAAACAAAGAAAATTTTCAAAACTGCATATGAGATGGCAACGGCTGGAATAGGTTGCTGCTTCTTGTGCTGTTTGAAGCACATACATTGATATATTTATACATGACTAACATATCAATATTTAAAATCAAACCTACTCATCCGAAAATTTTGCTACATCTGCAGCAAAAAATACGTTGCACCATTTTAATACAATCAGCCTTATTTAAGAAATAAGGCTGCCAGCCAGCCTTATTTTAAATAAGGCTGAGTGCCAACCTTGTTATTATTACAGGGTTACGCGATAGGCTGGTCGTGGCAGCAACGGGCCATGTCAATTAAATTGACGTGACTCGTCATTTAAACACAGGTAGAGTAAAAAAATAAAGCATGTCATCAAAACTGTGAAAGACCATATAAGGTACAATATACCATACCAAAAGGCATGGTACAGTTTGAAGATGGCACGTGAAATTATTTATGGCACATGGGAGAGCTCAGTTCGAAAGCTACCCAAATACATGGGAGCTCTCCAAAAATATAATCCAAGATCTATTGTTTAATGGCAACACAAAGCCTTCCAACCGTCAATCGGTGCATATGTGCTAGGATACGTCTTCTGGGCTTTAAGCCGTGTATTGAAGAGTTCCAACACTATCGCAAACTTATCAGTATAGATGGGACCCATTTATACACAAAGTACAAGTACAAAATGCTGATTGGTGCTGCCATAGATGGAAATCAACAGGTACTCCCTCTTGCTTTCGCAATTGTCGCTGAAAAATCATATTCATTTTGGAAGTGGTTTCTTAGACGATTGAGCAGACATATTATAGCGAGTCGACGTGGTATCTGCCTTATTTTTTACCGTCATCCTGGTATCATTAAAGCAGTATGTGAAAGTTTGGATTTTTTGCCACCTCACGGCGTGCACCGGTATTGCTTGAGGCATGTCTATTCCAATCTCAACAGTCATTTCAAAAATGTCGTGTTGAAGGTCTTTGTTAGAGAGTTGGGTCTGAATATCAGATCACAAAATTGAATCGAATTATAGAAGAGATAAAGAGCCAGAAACTAGCCGCGTTTGAGTATTTAGACCAGATTAACAAGGAAAAATAGACAGCATCTCATGATGGTGGATGGCGATGCCGTATTTTGACGACAAGTATGTCGGAATGCATTAATGGAGAATGTTGAGAGATTGGTGTTATCAAGTCGACTTTCGTAATTTGAATTTTGACGCCCGCAGAAATATGGTGAATTACGAAAATTTGAAGCGACAGATGACATCTTGGATGCAGTCTACTATGGCGATTTGGTACCCATTTACCAATTTGAAGACATTCCCTCAGACGAAAGTGTCTATGAGGAAGAAGTAGAGACGGATTCGGATCAATTTTCAACCGATTCAGAATAACTCAATGAGGGTGATAGGCTTCAAACCTCCGAAAGCCTGTCAGTATTCTTTTCCAGAATGATCCAACAAAACTGTGGAAAGAATCATGGGACAAGATTCCAACCTCAGCCCTTATAATGAATTTAGGACGGGAGGAATTGGGAAATCCTGAACCAGAAAGGACTGAACCAAAGAAAGCATCACATAATCTACAAAGTAAGTTCAGGTGAGTTTGCTATGCCTATGGAACTTACTGGTAATGTGATGGAGATGCAATTAATTCCTAAAGAAGAGATTCTTGAAGAATTAAGTAAGCTTAGAGAAGAAGTAGCTGTTACTATGAAATGGATCCACATAAGAACTATTGAAGTAGATAAAAGCAACTTTTAAAGTAGAAAAATATATTTATCTATAATGGATAGAAGAATCAATAACTTAAGAGATGGTTGTCTTGGAACAATGATAAGTAATTTGTATGCAGGAAAATTAATGTTTGACATCTTAGGATTGCATACATAGCAGATCAAGATTTCAGTAGAGTCTTAACCCTTCATCAAGATTTTAAAAGAAAAGATCTAATGAAAGAAGGAAATAGATCGTATTTTATAACTTATAGAATTGCATATGCCCTTTCCAATACACATCATTCAGATTTGTTTCTTAAGAAAGAGTATACTGAGATTTCCAAAATTTTCAAGGAATTTACCAAGGTAATGACGCCAGATCCTATTAGGATACCTAGAATAGCTGGTGTTGATATCATCATAAAAGATCACCCAGTTTTAGATAGAACACTTAGCTTTAGAACTGAGTTTAGTAGTCAAATGTCCTTTTCGGAAGACAGGATTACAGGCTACAAATGAAAGGAGAAAGAGTTATTAAAAGTTTTAACTCCTTAAGAGATTAGAGTAGATAACGTAAAACTTATATGCCCTAAAGGATGGAAGGAAATACAAGTAATATTTGACATCACCAAGAAAGAAAATTTGTGATGACTTATTTCATTTGCAGCAACCTATTGTTGAAAATATGAAGGCATGTTAGAAATAGCAGGCCATGAAATTCTAGTTGCAGGTGTTGCAAGACGAGAAAGTGGATGTATGACTTTGGGGTTAAATTTCCTCAAAGGTCATAAACCATGGGGAAGGAAAGGTAACGGAATGGAATTCAGTCTTGATGGTGTTACCATAAAGATTGAATGACAAGTTTCTTTTCTATATACATATCTGTTGGTATGTTGTATGATCAATATAAGACAGAATACGTTGCAGCTTATATTGATTCAAGATTAGGAATTTACACGACAAAGCCTGGATTTTTCCCTAAAGAAGCTAGGGAAACCTTACCCGTTATTGCAGGAAGGGATTTTTCACAAAAAATCATGATACTCAATAAGAAAATACGAGAAGCCAAGATCGTGATCGGAGGAGCATTCGGATCGCCCTGATTTAGGGTAAAAACACCTCCTATTTATTTTCATGATGCAGGTGACGATATCTTGCTAGGTAACAATTTCATTCAAACATTTGCAAGATATATGCAAGATAATCAAAGGAATTTGTTAATCTTTACTACTAACTGTGGTAATGAGATACAGGTGTTGTAAAGAGAAAAGGTGTTTAACAAGATAATGCCAATAAATTTTTGCATCAAACGTGGTGATTTTGATGCTAGATTAACTCATCCAAAAATGCAGGATAGGAGGAAACTTGGTAAGGTCCTTTTGTCTTTCAGGCAGCAGGGACTCATAGAAAGCGATAGCTTCTATAGGAAATCTGAGGAGGAAATTATGAACCTTAAAGAAGCACTACTGGAAATGAAATTGCTAGATATCAGTAAGAAAAACAGGCTTTCTCTTGCGAATGTCAAGAGGCTCACCCAAAGGAACTTTAGTGAAAACCCTCTAGCATGGTGGGATAGGAACAAGATCGATGCTACTCTAAAGCTCAAGGAAGAGTGCAAGTATGAGTACGTTCAAACCTATCCAAATGAACATAGAAGATAAGAAAGATATACAGATGATTATAAAAGAGCTCAGTCTTGGACTCATCGAGCCTGGAATCTGTACCTAGAACAGCCATGGATTTCTAGTAAGAAACCATAGAGTGATTAAGAGAGGTAAACCCAGGTTGGTAATTAACTATCAAGGCATTAATAAAATATTAGAGTTTGATGGTTATTACATTTCTAGTAGAGAACACTTAATTGATTGCATTAAAGGTGCAAAAATATTTTCTAAATTTGATTGCAAATCTGGATTTCATCAGATTAAGATGGAGAATGAATCAAAGAAATTTACTGCATTCTCCACACCACAGGGACGATATATCTGGAATGTGCTTCCAATGGGTTTAGCTAATACACCCCATATATTCCAAAGAAAGATGGATAATCTTTTTAAAGATTATTTTGAATTCATGTTTGCCTATAATGACGACATATTGATTTCATCTAAAAATATGAAACAAAATATCAAACATCTTGAAATATTTTTTGTTTCATGTCATAAAAAAGAAGGTTTAGTACTTTTCGAGAAGAAAGCTACTATTGTTGTCAATAAAATCGAATTTCTAGTAATTCTTATTGACGAAACATGGATTGAGTTACATGACCATATTGTGGAGAAAGTCCGCAATTTTTCAAACGTACTCAAGGACAAGAAGCATTTGCAGAGCTTCTTGGGAGTTGTTAATTTTGCAGGTATCATTATTAAGGATTTTGCAAGATACAGGAAGGATTTTCGACCACTTCTGAAAGAAACAGAAAGTTCAAAGTGGAAATGGGAAGAAAATCCACACAAAAAGGGTTCGTGAGCTAAAACAGGTTTGCAGTAACCTGCCAAAACTTGCATACCGCAAGACGGGGATGAATTGCTAGTCTACACAGACGTCAATGACTGCAGATGGGCAGCAGTGCCCATGAAGAAGACAACAACAGGGGAAAAACCTTGTAAATACACAGGAGGGTTGTTCTCAGAACAAGAAGCCAAAGTTTGGCATATTAAAGAGAAAGAATTCTTGCGGTTTGGAAAGCTTTTAAGAAATGGCCTTTATTTTTACTTGCTAAAGAATTTAATAATACTAATGTCAAGGCTTTCTTAAAAAATAAATTAGAATAAAAAATAGAGAAATCTCGTATTATAATATGGCAAGCTGAATGCCAATATTGTTGTTATAATATCGTCGTACATAAAATCTCATAAAAATGTTCTTATAGATTTCCTGACGAGAGATGGAGGCATCTGAAGTAAACTCCATGTTGAGACTTAGGCACCTCCAAGAAAATCTTGAGGAGCTTGATAGAAAGTTCGGACAGCTAACGGTGAATGCCCAAGTTGCCGGACAAATCCAAAGAGCTGATCTAGACACAGTCCAGGTCGCAATCAGAAGTTCCTTATTATCATCCACATCGCTATGGAACGACTTACGAGAAGCAATTCAGAAGGCATCACCTTCAGAGATGACTCACAAGTTGAGGGAGCATGACCTTAAACATGCCTTTAGAGTACAGGGCTCTAGACTTGTAGTGTCGGATTCGAGTATCGATTGCACAAGGCCATCACCAAACTCTGGTGAAACAGCAACAATTGAGTCACAGAAAGTGCAAACTCCTGTAGGTTCAAGTCAACCCAGCACCTCTAGGGTTAAAGAGGGAGAGATTAGCCTTAGGCTGATGACAGGCACCACTAAGGCTAATACTAATGAATTGATATCTTCTTCTGCTTAGCAGGTTAGCGTAGCGCATGTGGGAAAAATTAATTTCTTGCAGAGTGAACCCAGGCAAGACGATTATCAAAACATCCAGAAAATATAATAGGGTCTGGATGTTAGAAGGGTCGAAACCAGAAGATGTCCAAGAATGGTATGATTTTGGAGCTTTTGCTTCACTTCATACTATTTCACCAAATTTTTCGGAGATTTCTAAACTTCCGGAGTGGATAAGTGGGGCGGTCTTTGATTCGTGGCAAAATAACCCCACTTAAAGAGAGGCGATGTTCTGGAGATAAAATTCATATCAGTTGCTTTAGAGACAGCAGGAAATGGGTCTCATCCAGCATTTCATTTCATGAAGTTGCAAGGCCAGACATGGTAGCTTTCAATAAAATCAAAGCTGCCTCAAGAGAAGCTCCCCTGGTATCAGCTATTAATGAAGACAGTATCTCTACCAGAAGAGCATGGGATTATGGGTCTATTTTACTGAGATGGACAAAGTTAAGTATCCATTCAAAATTTTCTCGGACAAAGTGAATGGATCGTTCCTGTTAAATTCCATGATAGGAAAAAGCACAAGAGTTCGCAGAGAGCTTGTTTGACAAGAAAAGGATGTTAATTTGGGAGAATAAGCTGCCGGCAACCGAAGCTACAAGGATGAAGACGTGAAACATATTGCGTGTTGGGTAATGGCATAACCATTTATGCCCTTGCTATGAAAAACAAGAGAAGCCCCTGTTCGGGACAAAACTTCGGATCACACAAAATAAACTTGAACCAGACCAGGACAAGGAAAAAAGAATTTTTTTACAAAAAGAAGTAAAAATTAAAGAATGTAAAAGATAGAGGATAAGACTGTCGGCAGAAAACGACAAAGGCCAATAGTCAGCAAAGCAAGAAAGCTAGCTGAAAATCACATGACTGACAAGCCATTATGACCAAAAGTTGAAAAAGACGAGGCAATGACGAACGCAGTGACGTCATTCAAAAGAGACAAGAGGATGACGAATGCAATGACCTCATCAGAAAACAAGTTTGGAGTCCGCGGACGCCTACAAATAAAGATACAATGAAGCAGATGGGGGACATCAGAAAACTTTTCCTACTCTTCAACGCATTAGAGTTCTGAGTCTTTTCAATCTTTTGTAGTGTTTTAATCTTTCAGTTTATGGAGATTCCCCCAACGAGTCAAGTCCTCTATCTTATGAGAGGCTAAGCAGTTGGCTCCTCCAGCGGAAGAATAATATCTATGTAATATTCCCTATATTTTTTCAATAAAGAAAGGCTTTTGTTCTACTTTTTTATCCAAAAATATTGTTAAGTCTCTGTTTTGAAACACCTTCTACGCCCTAAGGTAGGAAAGGAAATAGGGCTGTGTTGTTTTGTTGCTGAAGGAGCCAAGTACCTGCGAACCATCAGCTGCGGTTGCGTGGTTGGAAGAAGTTCGTAAAACTGAGGGCTTGGAATACCCGAAAGTAAGGCGGTCAAACCAAGATATGAATTTAAGGAGACTTAATTTTATTTCGGAAGCATGATGGGCCAAACTAGGGCATGTATATAGACTATATTCAGTTTTCTATAGAAGGGCAAAATGATCACTAATTTGGCTGAAGGACCAAAACATGACAGATTTGAAAGATACAGGACCAAAATAAGAAACCAAAAAATTAAAGGATCAAATCAGGAAATCCTTAAAGCTACGGGACCAAAATTGGTTTAGAGCCTGTTTTTCTTTAACTAGTATTCATTGTGTATGGCAATGTGTTGTAGTTACGTATAATGTTGGACAAGCATGGATATAGGAAGTATTTGGTGGTTGTGTTTTTATTACAGATTCTCAAAATGGAGGAAAATCAGGGTCTTTTTCAGGAAGATTTCGAGCTTCAATTTTGCATCAACAGTATCAATGTCAAGCTTCTATTTGACACCATTCTCCACCAATTAGTCACTTCTATTCGACATATTTGTAGCTAGTGACAATTTTTTAATTTCAATTTTTTAAGACTTTTGATGATTTGTCATGGAAATCGAGCTTTTTACATTATTTATATATTGATATTGGTAATTTTGATGATACTTTATAATTTCGTTTTCATATTAATTGTTTTAAGCTAATGTGTTGGTTGGGGTTGCTATATTTGTTATTATTAATATTATTTTGTAATTGGTTAAACAGAAAACTTTAAAATAATTTAATTTGAGAATTTTAAAAAAAATAAAATTATACCTCAGATGCGAAATTAGCAACAAAAAGAATATGTTGATGATTAATTGGAATTTAATATTATAATTAATATCAGCAACTAATATATATGATGCTGCATAATTAGATTTTTTAATATTTAAATATTAAAGTAAGAAAATTACCAACAAATTTATTCCTTGCGATGTGCAGGGAACGAAAATATTCCTTTCTAATCAGCAACGAATATTATTGTTGGTAAATTATATTTCAAAATTAGTAACAAAATAATTTGATGCTAAAATCAATTTAACAAATTAGCAAGTAAAAATTTTCTATTGCTAAATTCGTTGCTAATCTAAATTAGTAATGAATTCCAGTCTTTTGCAAGGAATATGCATAGTTGCAAATAGGATTTTTTCTTGTAGTGCTTGACAAGTTCTTCTCGTCGATCTATCTTCTCAATTGTTTTAACATGATGAGTCCTATACACACAGACACATATATATATACATATATATTATTATAAAAATAAATTTAATTGACAAAAGTACAACAGATATAATCAATTGACAAATAAAGGGTTAAAGTTGTTACCTGATGAAAATAACTTCAAATATCAATAAAAATTCGAGAGAGACTGAAGAACGAGAGTATAAAAAATTAGTGGGATAGTGAGAGATCAAGAAAATTCTAGAAAGATTGAGAAAATAGAGAGAATATAAGAAGAATGGAAGAAAATAGTGAGATTAAATGAAAAGAGAAGAACCTATATATAGAAAAATTTGGAATGGTCTTTGGAACGGTTACTAGAACACATAATTAGTCGTTAAAAAATAGCTATTAATTTACAATCTGTAACGCTCGTAGGACCACACATAGGAACGGTTTGTATCCGCTAAATTATTGTTGTTGTACTTTATTTGGAACGATTTAATAATACAATATCCATAATACACTCAAACTATTCCAACTTGTAACTCATTTAGTCACGGTCTTTGTAACGTATCCCATCTTAAGTAAAACACATACTTAGGAATGATTGTTGAAATACTTGTTCAGCCGCGTACTCAAACCGTTATAAATTGTACCTCATTTTAGAATAGATTTACCAACTGTCATTTTTACAACACTAATTATTTCACATATAGGAACAGTCAACTCAAAACCGTCTCTGATTTTAATAATGTGTTACAAAAAAAAGTTCCAATTATTAACAATTGCAAGTTTGGACCAATTTTACGAATAGAAACTATAACTATTATTTTAGAACACCTTTGATAACGATTTTACAGTTCCAAAACCACAAAACATAAAAACTGAGTATCATGAAGTCATCGACCACTTTCAGTTCCACATGAGTGCCAATACCCATTCCAATATGGAGCAGTCTTTGGAACGGTAGCCTTTCCGTATCAAATTTCACTTTTTTTTTTAGTGTTCCAGGACTAAAATTGCAATTTAATTGGGTCATGTGCAAATCACATGCAATTTTTATCCAAATTGATCGGAAAAGGATGAAAATTGCCAAATTCTTAATGTATCAATTTGTGCAAAACAAAAATTGCTACCCCCGTAAGTTACAGAATAAAAATTGTATTTTTCCCTATGATCCAATTAAATTTAAAATTTCCGACCAAATTGATATAACATACGCCAAACATGTCTTAGTTTAAAAGGGCAAAATCAACCCTAAATTTAAGTAGATAAAAACTCATACTAGACGAAAATTTACTATTGACAGCAATTTTATTGGCTATAAACTAAAACTATATATGATGATATATCATATGTTGGTCCACGTAGTTCATTTAAATTGACTCTTTTGCTGTAATTGGTTCTCTTTTGCCAACATGGACGAAGAATTTAAAAAACAAATGTGGCACATGATTTATTTCAATAACTTTTAATTTGCAAAATCTTGCACCATGAAGGACCAAAATTGCAACATGTTAAAAGGTTACATGATTCTTTAACAATCCCTATAAAGATAACGGGTAAAAATGCCATTGCGAGGAGCACGTAATTTATTCCAACAATTTTTACAAAATCTAGCATCGAAAGGACCACAATCGCAAAATGGCAAAGTACTACAGAACTATTTTACAACCCCAAAAAGATAAAGAATAAAAATATCAAATTGCCAAAATTATAGGATCCAAAATATATTTAAGCCATAAATTAAGTATAACAAAATTCCACAATCCGCAATATATATATATATATATAGAATAGGCAAAATTGCAAAATTAGTCCTGTAAGTATAGGGGGGTGGCAAAATTAATCCTGCAACTACTGAACTGGCAATTTTAGTCCTATATGTTTTCATTTAGTTGCAATTTTGGTCCTTCCGGCCAAAATTACCCAAAAATTAGCCGGAAAAATTGGGGCTTAGGGTTTCGGTTGCCAACTGGTCTCTACTTAAACACGTGACATCTTACATGGCTGCTGACTGGTAATTCTGGTTGGAAGGACCAAAATTGCTACTAAATTAAAACATATAGGACTAAAATTGCCACTAAAATAAAACATTAAGGAGAAGTCGTGGATGTAACGTTGACGGAAACTGATCGGAGGGATGTGTGCGCCATGGGGAGCGAACACAAAGGTGTTGGTCCGCCAACCAGATAATCGCTAGTGACGGAGATATGACGGAAAAATCAATGGTGGGCGCGGAGAAAAAGTGACGAAAATAAAAATGAAGAGAACCGACCGAATAGTTGATGAAAATGGATGGGCTTGGGTGCAATCAACTCGCCGGAGGATGGGGAGTTGATTGGTGGTGGTCTTGAACAGTGGGTAGGTCGGACGACGGTGAATCGAGAAGAGAAAGAAAATAAATCTAGGTTTTGGGATAAGACTATAATTAACAATTGGGGGCATGTTTGAACTCTGATTGAAACACATGCTATAGGGTTGGAATCAGCGTAGGATGGCGAGTTTAGTGGTGGTACGCGTGGCCGGAGACGCGCCGGAAAAAAAATTCCGGCGACCGGCTTGGTGGTAGTGGGTGATGGTTAACCTTTTTTTTATCACGTCAGCATCCACGTAGGATGCTACTTGTGTAGTAATGCCCATTTGTCGCCGAAACCCTAATCCCCAATTTTATTTGTCAATTTCCGATCACTTTTGGCCAGAAGGACCAAAATTGCTATAAATTTTAAACATAAAGGACTAAAATTGCCAGTCTCATAGCTAGGGGACCAATTTTGCCACCCCCTAATATACAGGACTAATTTTGCAATTTTGCCTATAGAATATTCAATTTTTGATGGATTATACAGAAGCCAAAATAATAACATTTTAAAAAATGTAATTTTCATGAATTCACATTATAACTTGAGGAAGAAGTCCAAGAAGCAAAAGAAATTATTCTAAATCATGACCTAATTAAAATTAAATCAAAGATTAATATAGCATGCCTTTTCGGATGTGGATTAAGTAGAACTACAAGTGTAATTAATCAAAATAGGAATATTATTAGTTAAGTGGGTAGAATTAAGCCTAAAATTATATTGTTAATAAAGAAAACAGTATTATTTTATATATATAAACTTCAAATTGAAAAATGCTGGATGATATAATTAATTAATTCTTTGAACAGCAAAGGGTCACGAAGAAAATTATAAGAAACTGATCATTAATTAATAAGGAGATCAGATAACTAGCAGCCCAAGGAAAAGCAATCAAGTTGATCCATACACAAGCACACACACTTCAAGGGGTGTACATATACATTTATATATATATATATTATATATGCCATTCAGACCCAAAACAAGAAAACCTAATAAATTGCAAAACTTGATTTCCATTGTTTATAACAACTAGGAGAAGAATGGGAGAACAGTTCACCTCACTGATCCTCAAGAAACATGTAGTGTGTGTGTTGAGAGAGAGAGAGAGAGGGTTTGATGCTGGAAACTTTATCTGTATAGTT